>NC_133538.1:478088050-478388050 GCF_048544455.1 Silene latifolia | reverse complement strand
ATCCCAAACAAGGGTCAAGGTAAAATAAACGCTCGCTTAAGGGGTGATAAATCGGTTAGATACTTCTTCCACCTATCTTATCACATACTAGGATTTCCCTAAAGCAAATCAACCACTCAAGTATAAAAGCATCTCTGTATCTCAAGCACTCGACACAACCTCAATGTTTTAAAAACCAAAGAATAAATTGACAAAGACTTCTCAACAAAGTTCTCAAGGAACAACTAACACCAAATCACATTCCCAATCTATACGGGATTGTTAACATCTAAGAATGGGTTTTCTTCAAAATTCATATTCTAAACTTATCTCATGTTTACTCCTAAGGCGACGACGCTCAACCTACTAAGCTTTCAAATCCCAAACATAAACAACAAAGCTAAGTTCTATAACTTTAGTAACATAGGCAACTCATTCCTAACACAAAGAATCCACCAATCGATTATACTCACTTTGTAAAGGAACTAGGTATAAGAATCACTAATTATGTCTCATCACATTACCTAAGTCTTTCTAACATCACGACTTCTCAAAGCCAGGGTTAAGGGTCAGACACAAACAATCTCCTCAAAAGTCGAATTTTCCAACCCAGGTCAACATTCCTCACAAGAAAGAGTACTATCATATGGCGTTAAGGGAGGATAAGCAAGGAACAAAAGACAAGTTAGGAGTACAAGCTTAGCTTATAAAGTAAAACAGAAGGGAGTTTAGAAGGAGGATAAGCACCAAGAGATTAAGAATAAGGTGAGATACAAAAAGAACGAGAAACATTTTCAAGGAAGTAGAAGCATTCTTCAAAGGTTGAACAATTCTTCAATCCTCAGCAATAGGCACTAAATCTTGATCTTCGTAAAATATATAAGTGTCCTTTCAATGGAACGGAGATACTCTTGGCGATCACTCAAGAACATCAATATTCCAATTCAAAGACATAAAAATACGTTTTTACGCCAACAAATGATAAAACTAATTATCAGACGTCTCCAATAACAAGCTTTAACACTAATTGACGTTAAAACCAGTGATAAACATTAAAATATTTTCAAAACCTTTAGTTCAAAATTTTTTTTTTATAATAAGGGTAATAACTCCATTAGCTATAGATAAGCTCATGGTCATTGATCCAAGAACGCAACAATTATTAAATGACAAATCAACAAACAGGTTAGTACCTAACAAAGAGCAAACACAAAGAGACTACAACATAAGGTCCTAAGTCTACCCATCTTACCCATCTCTCGAGTTTATTATTTTAAGGTCAAGTTATTTATATTGGGGTGCACAAACGTGCGTCGGGAGCAAATATGCTCTGATACCAACTGTGACACCCTCAATTATTGCGGAAAAATAAACACGTAATTCTAGAATAAAACTGCATGGATATGTTTGTAATAGGTTCATTTGGGTAAAAACCTGTAATTTTTAAAACCTGAACCTGTTATAAAGATTTCCAAATTGGAAGGTGTCAAACATACAAGGTCTAACTAGAACTTTCACAACATAACCATCGCTAAAGTCGCGAATAGCAAATTATACAACCAAATGTAAAGAGGGAGACATATGTCCCTAAAATGTATGTGACATAAAAAGTGTTTAAGGGTCACAATAAAATAAAGCCAGTCTAGGTTCCAGGGTTACTTTGCTCGCTAGCTCGTTCATGTACCCCATATATGCATCACCTACCTGTCATTCGCATTTTATACAAATACGAAAGCCACAGTCAGTGGGGAGTAACTCCGAGTTCTCCCAGCCACGAAATGTCATAATTAATATAACATGTAAACATAAGAATATGAATACGAATCACACAATGCCTTAGCATATAGATGCTAGACAATCGTGCTTATCATGTGAACAACAATATAACACCACATAGTCCTAGCATGTGAATACTAGACCGACTCATACTACACTATCATGTGAATCACATAACATCCAGGAATCCAAACTCTATCAACCATAGCCGGCTTGCATCTCACCTTCTATGATTCATAGAATCATCAAACAAGAAAGGGGAATATATCAAAGACAGGCATAAGTTCTTAGTCCCGTCAATAGTCACTCAGAACTCGAGTCTATACCACGAGGTAGGGAAGGTAATCGAACCGGTATCTTGGCTCAGAGGTTCTATCAAAACATGGCCAAGACACAACACAACCCTAGCCTAAAATCTGCGCAGACCTAGACATGCGGATACACAACACCGCACCCAAGACCCACAATTGTATAAAACCATGTGAGTACCCTAAGGAGTCCACCAAAGGGTTGGCTAGTACTTAAGCTGACCACTTACTCTCAAAATAAGTAACGAGGTCATGCCCCAACTTGGATATAAACCCACCAAGTCAGGAACACAGAGGCTATTAAGCAGTGAACATACACTCGTCAAAGACTATAATGACCTATCTATGATGAAGGCCGAAATACTCACCTAGGACCTAGTCCCACTAGTCCCAAATTGAATACTTTAGCCCACACCACACAAGACAAGTAGGATACCCAATTCAACTGACAATCCAACAATATCTCCATTATCAATAATAATCCAAATTCCAACTAACCGTTAATTTCATAATTCATGAGAACAAGCTAAAATGGCAAAGAGGCAATAAGACTGAAGTATAAGGCAGCCAATTCATCCAACAACCAACATGTGAAATGATAATTAAAAATATCAAGGCATAACATTACCTCCAATAACAACCAATCTTACCTCAGAGACAAACCCTCGACCCGAGTCCCGCGACGGGTCATCGGTCAAATCAAGGCTGACTGGTTTAAACCTAGCTTGACCAAACTCGTTCGGTCAATCTGGCCCAGCTCAGAGTCTTGGCCTACTTTGGCCCAAATTACAAATTTTATCGCCATATTATTCTCATGCTATTTCCAATTTCTATCATGTGAAAAATGAAAGTAAAACATTATCAATCACCTAAACACTTAACAAACAACAAGCAAAGAGACGGAATAGTTACCTTACGCTAGCAAAGAGACCAGTAAGAACTTGAGAAAGCTTCTAAAACCCAAAATTACTCTTCCTCTTCAACCACATATGAGCCACCTAAAATAATTATGTGAAAGGACGATATTAACGAATTATCTTTATATAAAATATGAGACGGAAATTAATTTATTTATATTTTAAATAAACCAAACTAGCGTCAAAACAATTTATAGACACGGCTCAAAAGTTATTATGACAACCTCAAACTCGGCCTAACCACCAACTACACATGGCCTCAAACTCGTGACTTAGCTAGGCCACGGCCATCAAACTCGCCTAAAAGCAAGCCATAAGGAGTCCGACACGACCACCACCCGACTACCCATAGCCACCCTTCACCCTACTTCATAACCTGACCCAAAAATCAGTCCAAAACAGAACCCAAAAGATGCCTAAGTTCGACCCTAACTCCAGTCCTCAAATGCAAAGTGAAAACCCACGATGACAGCTCTCTCTCCCCGCCCAAAACAGAGTACCAATCGTCCCCTTAAGACTCCATTCTCGCGCCTAAAAACAGTCCTAGCTGAGCCAACTAAGTCAGCATTTAAAACGGTTTTAGAGCGGAAATCCACAAGTATAAAGCAACTCAAAAACAGACCCTAAAGACTACAAAAATCGCCCCAACACAGAGTCCAAATCAGTCCAAAACAATCCCTACATGTCAGTATACACCGTCTCAACTATAAAACACACCAATTATCACCCAAAACAATCCATACATGTCAAAGATACACCGTCTTAAATATACCACTTACTAACTAGCATCCCAAATGATCCCTAGAGGTCAGTATACACCGTCTCAATCATCTCCACATATCACTATACACCGTCTCAACTATACAACTGACTAATTAACATCCATAAGGATCCCTATATATAATTATACACCGTCTTAATTATAAAACAGACTAACCAGCATTCGAAATAAACATATTTTACAAGTAATATCGAGTAATCTATAATTGTTACCTTTTTCCGATTGAACTAATCATTTATGACTAACAAATCTTCTACAAGACCGTCTATTTTAGTACATACAACCGTCTTATAATAAATAAAGCTGAAAATATAAATGGGTTTGTAAAAATACATGACGAAAATGAATTTTACTTACAACGGATTGACGAGAACGACGAAAGGAGCGCTATGGAACAAAAATAATTGATAACGGATGACAAACGGAGTGGCAGGATCAATTTACAATCTGATAAAAATTAAAACAGAACGAAAAGAAGAAAAAGGAAGGGAGAAGAAGAATGATGCGTGAGAAATGAGGGAGCAGCTTGCCTGCCTGCTATTTATTATACGTACGTTTCTTCGTCGTTAAGAAACTTCGATCGTTATTAAAACCGTTTCGAGTTAAATTTAACCGATTTAAGTAAAAGTTTCAAAAGAATAAAACGGAATCAATAATAAATAAATTTAATGAGTGAAAATAAAATAAACTCAGCTAGTTAACGTAAATAATACAATATTAGCTTGAATCGGAATTATTAGCGATTTTTACAAAACTAACGGATATTAATAAAAATTGCTAATTTAGTGAAATAAGCTCAAAATAGCTAATTGGACGGTTTTGTTCCCAAAATCCATCTCTGGTTTACTTAAAACAACTTTCATAAGGACTCGTAAAGAAACGGAAATTATTAAATAAATAAACTCGAACTAACTTCAATAAACTCCAACTAACTTTAAATAAACTTATTAATGATTATTAAAATTAACGTATCGAATTATGATGAAATTAATTAATTAGCTAAGCATAAATATATAAATCGTTAAATGATGTAATTAAATTCAAAATAGCAATTAAAAGAATTTTATCGAACTTAATAAAATACGGGGTGTTACAATCACCCCATGTTTTTAAAAAGTTTCGTCCTCGAAACTTGAAAGTATAAATGAAAGGTTATAAAAATAAAACTGAAATTGGAATCGGTAACCAAAACATTTAAAAGGTCACTTATCGTAAGAATCAAAATTCTTTCAAAAGTTTCAAATAAAATTTTCCGAAAATGAAACTGATTCTCATCAGAGGAACGGAAGTGTTCTCGTTGCGCATTCAAGAACATCACATTCCAAATCCAAGATAAGGTCAAAGGCAAATCATTTGTATAAATCGAAAATCAAAATACTTTCAGAAACATTAATGAAAAGTTTTCAAATGTATAAGTCTCATTCATGGAACGAAATTGCCCTTGTCGTGCACACAAGAGCGCTAACTTTCCATGTCAAAGACAGATTTAAAATAAAAATCATTCGCCGATAAGCGAAGGGGAAGTTATTAGACGCCTTTAATAACGAGTCCTAACATCCCATCAACGTTAAAATCAAAATAAGAGAAAGGTAATCTACTCAAATTTTCTTTTGCAAAAAGCCAAAATAGAAATAAAGGTTTCACCTTTAAACTAAAAGGGAGTTAAATTCCGGAAATATAATATTAAACTTTAACAAAGGCATCATGATTAGATCAAAGTGAATAGAAATTGGATAAAATTTACAAAAATCTCAGGTTTAGAACCTCAAAACCATGATAAGGAAGTCTATACTCAAAGAACAATTAGAGAATTAAATCGAATTTTCATTTTCAAATCTTTAAAATAGGTTAGGTTTGCAGAAGTGACAAACTTTTAAAAATGAATCGAAACTGGTAGCTTGAAAGTTTAGAAGTTGTACAAAAAGGAAAGTAACTTAGATAGCATAAAAAACAAAGTATGTTAAGAGAGCTCAAACTTAAGCCTCAAGAGAGCTATAATGAATTTCATAGGGTAGAAATTGAAGTCAAAATTACAAGGATGTCAAAGATAGAGTTTCACAAGATACAAGTGTCAAACTTAAAGGAGGAGCAAGATGAAGCGAGGAAATGAGGTATGAACGGTAACGCTTATGATCAAGGAGAAAGGAAAATTAGACAACAAGGAAACTTAAGCAACATGTCGTGGGTGTGAGACTAAAAGAGTCTAATCATAAAGATAACTAGTTAACAACCAGTAAGAGATATTAGAATTAGGGAGGTATTCAAGACAAGGAAATAACGAGTAAACTTTTATACTTAAGAATCAAATCCAACCAAAGTATGAACGAAAGAGAGGAAAACAATTAATGGTACGAAAGAGGATTTTAAGGCTTAATACATACGCTTCCTAAAACTTAAGGTTCTCTCTAACAAGGTCATGCCTATTAGGGTATTGTACCTTCATGACAAAACGACCAAATCCCAAACAAGGGTCAAGGTAAAATAAACGCTCGCTTAAGGGGTGATAAATCGGTTAGATACTTCTTCCACCTATCTTATCACATACTAGGATTTCCCTAAAGCAAATCAACCACTCAAGTATAAAAGCATCTCTGTATCTCAAGCACTCGACACAACCTCAATGTTTTAAAAACCAAAGAATAAATTGACAAAGACTTCTCAACAAAGTTCTCAAGGAACAACTAACACCAAATCACATTCCCAATCTATACGGGATTGTTAACATCTAAGAATGGGTTTTCTTCAAAATTCATATTCTAAACTTATCTCATGTTTACTCCTAAGGCGACGACGCTCAACCTACTAAGCTTTCAAATCCCAAACATAAACAACAAAGCTAAGTTCTATAACTTTAGTAACATAGGCAACTCATTCCTAACACAAAGAATCCACCAATCGATTATACTCACTTTGTAAAGGAACTAGGTATAAGAATCACTAATTATGTCTCATCACATTACCTAAGTCTTTCTAACATCACGACTTCTCAAAGCCAGGGTTAAGGGTCAGACACAAACAATCTCCTCAAAAGTCGAATTTTCCAACCCAAGTCAACATTCCTCACAAGAAAGAGTACTATCATATGGCGTTAAGGGAGGATAAGCAAGGAACAAAAGACAAGTTAGGAGTACAAGCTTAGCTTATAAAGTAAAACAGAAGGGAGTTTAGAAGGAGGATAAGCACCAAGAGATTAAGAATAAGGTGAGATACAAAAAGAACGAGAAACATTTTCAAGGAAGTAGAAGCATTCTTCAAAGGTTGAACAATTCTTCAATCCTCAGCAATAGGCACTAAATCTTGATCTTCGTAAAATATATAAGTGTCCTTTCAATGGAACGGAGATACTCTTGGCGATCACTCAAGAACATCAATATTCCAATTCAAAGACATAAAAATACGTTTTTACGCCAACAAATGATAAAACTAATTATCCGACGTCTCCAATAACAAGCTTTAACACTAATTGACGTTAAAACCAGTGATAAACATTAAAATATTTTCAAAACCTTTAGTTCAAAAATTTTTTTTTATAATAAGGGTAATAACTCCATTAGCTATAGATAAGCTCATGGTCATTGATCCAAGAACGCAACAATTATTAAATGACAAATCAACAAACAGGTTAGTACCTAACAAAGAGCAAACACAAAGAGACTACAACATAAGGTCCTAAGTCTACCCATCTTACCCATCTCTCGAGTTTATTATTTTAAGGTCAAGTTATTTATATTGGGGTGCACAAACGTGCGTCGGGAGCAAATATGCTCTGATACCAACTGTGACACCCTCAATTATTGCGGAAAAATAAACACGTAATTCTAGAATAAAACTGCATGGATATGTTTGTAATAGGTTCATTTGGGTAAAAACCTGTAATTTTTAAAACCCGAACTCGTTATAAAGATTTCCAAATTGGAAGGTGTCAAACATACAAGGTCTAACTAGAACTTTCACAACATAACCATCGCTAAAGTCGCGAATAGCAAATTATACAACCAAATGTAAAGAGGGAGACATATGTCCCTAAAATGTATGTGACATAAAAAGTGTTTTAGGGTCACAATAAAATAAAGCCGCCTAGGTTCCAGGGTTACTTTGCTCGCTAGCTCGTCCATGTACCCCATATATGCATCACCTACCTGTCATTCGCATTTTATACAAATACGAAAGCCACAGTCAGTGGGGAGTAACTCCGAGTTCTCCCAGCCACGAAATGTCATAATTAATATAACATGTAAACATAAGAATATGAATACGAATCACACAATGCCTTAGCATATAGATGCTAGACAATCGTGCTTATCATGTGAACAACAATATAACACCACATAGTCCTAGCATGTGAATACTAGACCGACTCATACTACACTATCATGTGAATCACATAACATCCAGGAATCCAAACTCTATCAACCATAGCCGGCTTGCATCTCACCTTCTATGATTCATAGAATCATCAAACAAGAAAGGGGAATATATCAAAGACAGGCATAAGTTCTTAGTCCCGTCAATAGTCACTCAGAACTCGAGTCTATACCACGAGGTAGGGAAGGTAATCGAACCGGTATCTTGGCTCGAGGTTCTATCAAAACATGGCCAAGACACAACACAACCCTAGCCTAAAATCACAAGAGACCTAGACATGCGGATACACAACACCGCACCCAAGACCCACAATTGTATAAAACCATGTGAGTACCCTAAGGAGTCCACCAAAGGGTTGGCTAGTACTTAAGCCGACCACTTACTCTCAAAATAAGTAACGAGGTCATGCCCCAACTTGGATATAAACCCACCAAGTCGGAACACGAGGCTATTAAGCGGTGAACATACACTCGTCAAAGACTATAATGACCTATCTATGATGAAGGCCGAAATACTCACCTAGGACCTAGTCCCAGCTAGTCCCAGCTTGAATACTTTAGCCCACACCACACAAGACAAGTAGGATACCCAATTCAGCTGACAATCCAACAATATCTCCATTATCAATAATAATCCAAATTCCAGCTAACCGTTAATTTCATAATTCATGAGAACAAGCTAAAATGGCAAAGAGGCAATAAGACTGAAGTATAAGGCAGCCAATTCATCCAACAACCAACATGTGAAATGATAATTAAAAATATCAAGGCATAACATTACCTCCAATAACAACCAATCTTACCTCAGAGACAAACCCTCGACCCGAGTCCCGCGACGGGTCATCGGTCAAATCAAGGCTGACTGGTTTAAACCTAGCTTGACCAAACTCGTTCGGTCAATCTGGCCCAGCTCAGAGTCTTGGCCTACTTTGGCCCAAATTACAAATTTTATCGCCATATTATTCTCATGCTATTTCCAATTTCTATCATGTGAAAAATGAAAGTAAAACATTATCAATCACCTAAACACTTAACAAACAACAAGCAAAGAGACGGAATAGTTACCTTACGCTAGCAAAGAGACCAGTAAGAACTTGAGAAAGCTTCTAAAACCCAAAATTACTCTTCCTCTTCAACCACATATGAGCCACCTAAAATAATTATGTGAAAGGACGATATTAACGAATTATCTTTATATAAAATATGAGACGGAAATTAATTTATTTATATTTTAAATAAACCAAACTAGCGTCAAAACAATTTATAGACACGGCTCAAAAGTTATTATGACAACCTCAAACTCGGCCTAACCACCAACTACACATGGCCTCAAACTCGTGACTTAGCTAGGCCACGACCATCAAACTCGCCTAAAAGCAAGCCATAAGGAGTCCGACACGACCACCACCCGACTACCCATAGCCACCCTTCACCCTACTTCATAACCTGACCCAAAAATCAGTCCAAAACAGAACCCAAAAGATGCTTAAGTTCGACCCTAACTCCAGTCCTCAAATGCAAAGTGAAAACCCACGATGACAGCTCTCGTCCCTGCCCAAAACAGAGTACCAATCGTCCCCTTAAGACTCCATTCTCGCGCCTAAAAACAGTCCTAGCTGAGCCAACTAAGTCAGCATTTAAAACGGTTTTAGAGCGGAAATCCACAAGTATAAAGCAACTCAAAAACAGACCCTAAAGACTACAAAAATCGCCCCAACACAGAGTCCAAATCAGTCCAAAACAATCCCTACATGTCAGTATACACCGTCTCAACTATAAAACACACCAATTATCACCCAAAACAATCCATACATGTCAAAGATACACCGTCTTAAATATACCACTTACTAACTAGCATCCCAAATGATCCCTAGAGGTCAGTATACACCGTCTCAATCATCTCCACATATCAGTATACACCGTCTCAACTATACAACTGACTAATTAACATCCATAAGGATCCCTATATATAATTATACACCGTCTTAATTATAAAACAGACTAACCAGCATTCGAAATAAACATATTTTACAAGTAATATCGAGTAATCTATAATTGTTACCTTTTTCCGATTGAACTAATCATTTATGACTAACAAATCTTCTACAAGACCGTCTATTTTAGTACATACAACCGTCTTATAATAAATAAAGCTGAAAATATAAATGGGTTTGTAAAAATACATGACGAAAATGAATTTTACTTACAACGGATTGACGAGAACGACGAAAGGAGCGCTATGGAACAAAAATAATTGATAATGGATGACAAACGGAGTGGCAGGATAAATTTACAATCTGATAAAAATTAAAACAGAACGAAAAGAAGAAAAAGGAAGGGAGAAGAAGAATGATGCGTGAGAAATGAGGGAGCAGCTTGCCTGCCTGCTATTTATTATACGTACGTTTCTTCGTCGTTAAGAAACTTCGATCGTTATTAAAACCGTTTCGAGTTAAATTTAACCGATTTAAGTAAAAGTTTCAGTAATAAAACGGAATCAATAATAAATAAATTTAATGAGTGAAAATAAAATAAACTCAGCTAGTTAACGTAAATAATACAATATCAGCTTGAATCGGAATTATTAACGATTTTTACAAAACTAACGGATATTAATAAAAATTGCTAATTTAGTGAAATAAGCTCAAAATAGCTAATTGGACGGTTTTGTTTCCAAAATCCATCTCGGGTTTACTTAAAACAACTTTCATAAGGACTCGTAAAGAAACGGAAATTATTAAATAAATAAACTCGAACTAATTTCAATAAACTCGAACTAACTTTAAATAAACTTATTAATGATTATTAAAATTAACGTATCGAATTATGATGAAATTAATTAATTAGCTAAGCATAAATATATAAATCGTTAAATGATGTAATTAAATTCAAAATAGCAATTAAAAGAATTTTATCCAACTTAATAAAATACGGGGTGTTACAATTTGTCCTTGTTTGTTAGTCATTGTGACTCGTTGTGTGAATCCTTTGTCCTAGTTAATTAGTCATTGTAACTTGTTTCGTGAATCATTTGACCTTGTTCATTAGTCATTGTGACTCGATGTGTGAATCATTTGTCCTAGTTAATTAGTCATTCTGACCCGTTGTGTAAATCATTTGTCCATATTCATTAGTCCTTGTGACTCGTTGTGTGAATCATTTGTCCTAGTTAATTAGTCATTGTGACTCGTTGTGTGAATCATTTGTCCTAGTTAATTAGTCATTGTGACTCGTTGTGTGAATCATTTGTCCTTGTTCAGTAGTGCTTATGACTCGTTGTGTGAACCATTTTTCCCGGTTCGTTAGTCATTGTGACTCGTTGTGTGAATCTTTGTCCTAGTTATTTAGTCATTGTGACTCATTGTGTGAATCATTTGTCCTTGTTCATTAGTCATTGTGTCTCGTTGTGTGAATCATTTGTCCTTGTTAATTAGTCATTGTGACTCGTTGTATGACTCATTTGTCCTTGTTCATTAGTGTTTGTGACTCGTTGTGTGAAACATTTGTCCTTGTTTGTTTGTCATTGTGACTTGTTGTGTGAATCATTTGTCCTAGTTAATTAGGCATTTTGACTCGTTGTGTGAATCCTTTGCCCTTTTTCATTAGTCAATATAACTCGTTGTGTGAATCATTTGTCCTTGATAATTAGTCATTGTGATTCGTTGTGTAAATCATTTGTGCTTGTTCATTAGTGCTTGTGACTCGTTGTGTGAAACATTTGTCCTTGTTCGTTAGTCATTGTGAATCGTTCTATGAATCATTTGTCCATGTTCATTAGTGCTTGTGACTTGTTGTGTGAAACATTTGTCCTTGATCGTTAGTCATTGTGATTCGTTGTGTGAATCATTAATCCTAGTTAATCAGTCATTGTGACTCGTTGTGTGAATCAGTTTTCCTTGCTCCTTTGTCATTGTGACTCATCGAGTGAATCATTTGTCCTAGTTAATTAGTCATTGTGACTCGTTGGGTCAATCATTTGTCCATGTTCATTAGTCCTTGTGACTCGTTGTGTGAATCATTTGTCCTTCTTCATTAGTCATTGTGACTCGTTGTGTGAATCATTTGTCCTTGTTAATTAGTCATTGTGACTAGTTGTATGACTAATTTGTCCTTGTTCATTAGTTTTTGTGACTCGTTGTGTGAAACATTTGTCCTTGTTTGTTAGTCATTGTGACTCGTTGTGTGAATCCTTTGTCCTAGTTAATTAGTCATTGTAACTTGTTTCGTGAATCATTTGTCCTTGTTCATTAGTCATTGTGACTCGATGTGTGAATCATTTGTCCTAGTTAATTAGTCATTCTGACCCGTTGTGTAAATCATTTGTCCATATTCATTAGTCCTTGTGACTCGTTGTGTGAATCATTTGTCCTAGTTAATTAGTCATTGTGACTCGTTGTGTGAATCATTTGTCCTTGTTAAGTAGTGCTTATGACTCGTTGTGTGAACCATTTTTCCTGGTTCGTTAGTCATTGTGACTCGTTGTGTGAATCTTTTGTCCTAGTTATTTAGTCATTGTGACTCATTGTGTGAATCATTTGTCCTTGTTCATTAGTCATTGTGACTCGTTGTGTGAATCATTTGTCCTTGTTAATTAGTCATTGTGACTCGTTGTATGACTCATTTGTCCTTGTTCATTAGTGTTTGTGACTCGTTGTGTGAAACATTTGTCCTTGTTTGTTAGTCATTGTGACTTGTTGTGTGAATCATTTGTCCTAGTTAATTAGGCATTTTGACTCGTTGTGTGAATCATTTGTCCTTGTTCATTAGTCATTGTAACTCGTTGTGTGAATCATTTGCCCTTGATAATTAGTCATTGTGACTCGTTGTGTAAATCATTTGTGCTTGTTCATTAGTGCTTGTGACTCGTTGTGTGAAACATTTGACCTTGTTCGTTAGTCATTGTGAATCGTTCTATGAATCATTTGTCCATGTTCATTAGTGCTTGTGACTTGTTGTGTGAAACATTTGTCCTTGTTCGTTAGTCATTGTGATTCGTTGTGTGAATCATTAATCCTAGTTAATCAGTCATTGTGACTCCTTTTGTGAATCAGTTTTCCTTGCTCCTTAGTCATTGTGACTCATTGTGTGAATCATTTGTCCTAGTTAATTAGTCATTGTGACTCATTGTGTGACTCATTTGTCCTTGTTCATTAGTGGTTGTGACTCGTTGTGTGAAACATTTGTCCTTGTTTGTTAGTCATTGTGACTTGTTGTGTGAATCCTTTGTCCTAGTTAATTAGTCATTGTGACTTGTTTCGTGAATCATTTGTCCATATTCATTAGTCCTTGTGACTCGTTGTGTGAATCATTTGTCCTAGTTAATTAGTCATTGTGACTCGTTCTATGAATCATTTGTCCTTTTTCATTAGTGTTTGTGACTTGTTGTGTTCACATTTGTCCTTGTTCGTAAGTTATTGTGACTCGTTGTGTGAATCCTTTGTCCTACTTAATTAGTCATTGTGACTCGTTTTGTGAATCATTTGTTCTTGTTCATTAGTCATTGTGACTCGTGTGAATCCTTTGTCCTAGTTAATTAGTCATTGTGACTTGTTTCGTGAATCATTTTTCCTTGTTCATTAGTCATTGTGACTCGATGTGTGAATCATTTGTCCTAGTTAATTAGTCATTGTGACTCGTTGTGTAAATCATTTGTCCATATTCATTAGTCCTTGTGATTCGTTGTGTGAATCATTTGTCCTAGTTAATTAGTCATTGTGACTCGTTCTATGAATCATTTGTCCTTGTTCATTAGAGTTTGTGACTTGTTGTGTGAAACATTTATCCTTGTTCGTTAGTTATTGTGACTCGTTGTGTGAATCCTTTGTCCTAGTTAATTAGTTATTGTGACTCGTTTTGTGAATCATTTGTCCTTGTTCGTTAGTCATTGTGACTCGTTGTGTGAATCTTTTGTCCTAGTTATTTGGAGTGAAACCTCTAATTTGATAATTTAAGTGGAAAAACTAAAGAAATGAGCCTAAGTTGGCATGAAACAAACTGAAATTTTAGGCGTGTCCTTGAGGGACGATTGAGGATATGTCTAGACCCGAACACAAAGCAATAGGAATAGACTCGATAGTTTAAAGCACACAAGCTAGTAAACTACCAAACTCCAAGCACACAGCAAAGGAGCTCTTCAAGCACAAAGCAAAGAAGAGATTTTAATGAAGAAAACTCATGTTTCTTACTTGGTTTTTAACTTAAGCAAATCTGAATATTACACTTGGGAACTTGGTTTATTTATAGCCCAAGTCCTTCTAATCTTAACCATCCAAATTACATCTAATGGCTAACATTAAACAAGCAAGAAAACAAGAAAAAGTTGCTTTGAAATCTCCTCCTAGGCAAAGTGAGCCTCACCCCAACAAGAACAAGCCAAATGGTCTTCTCAATGTCTTACAACAAAAGGGACATAAGAGCTAACCTAGGAACACACAATTGGAGGCTTCCTTAGTTAAATATTCAGCTGATATAGCCCCTTGAGAGCAGCCCCCAAAGCTCTTACACAATTGTAAGAATGATAGTGACACTTTGGACCTTCCTTGAAAGCGACATTTGAGCTCATTCTTCAAAATAAAGAAAACAGCCTCCTAGAACTGTTTTGGTCGGTCCAAGCAGCTGGAATTCGTCCTAGGATGGTCTTCATTTGATTAATAAAAAGATGGGACCGATTGGAAGCAAACTAAGCTCGATTGTTGAAAACCGATAAACTCGTTACTCGGTTTTGTCTTGCGAATTCATCTCAGCTTGGATCCTTATTTAAATAAAAGTCCCTACACAAAAAGTCTCAAAATTCATTATAGAGTTGAGACATGACAAAAATTACCATGCTTTCCTAGACGGATTTTGAGTTTGACCCCAAAACAGAAGACGAGCCAAAACCGGGTTGTAGAACATCTCAGGAACTCAGTCGCATCTTGTAAGAGGCATATCTCTTATCTCAGGATGAATATCAGGGCACATGATAGCTCGTTTGAAAGCTAAGGGAGTTAGCTTTCACCTCCAAAAAGAATCAACCTTATATGTTGAGTAAATATTGAGTTATTGAACTGTTAGTGCACGTAGGTCATGGGTTGTCTAGTAATGCGCAGTCTGTTTCCATCGACCATAACTCAAGATATAAAATATCTATGATGGTAATTCCAAATCCCTGATTTAGATAAGACCTTAAGCTTTCCAATGGCATAGGAATCATATGAATTCAACCGTTAGAACTTGAGATATAGAGATTGGAAGTCAGGCCTGCCGGAATAATACTTCAAAAAGCGATGAAACACTTTCAATGGTTAACCATTCCTTGGACTGTTTCTTTTGGCCTTGAAATGAATCAAAATGAAACAATTTTGTTTCAAACTCCCTTTCTTGAAAAGAATTTGTCCTCAAATTCTGTTGGTTTAAATTAAAGAGACTTGTTGCCAAGACTTTTGTCTTACCACTTATCAAAGCACCTAGCACACTTCAAGAGATTGCTCTCATGACTTCCTCCCGGATCATAGACTAGAATGGTGAATAGCAAGAGTGGTGTCGTGCTATTCCTAACTTCATTTTGCTCACTCACCCAAATACCTCTTAGCCTCCTTGGAATAAAGCTCAAAGTTTCTTGGTTAGGTCGGAAGTGAGTACTACCATCAAATAGAGACTCTCCTCTTGCTTCATCCGGATCCTTGATTGAATCCCAACAAATGCCACCATTGAACATGCCCACGGACTGTCCAATCCCTACGGTTTGAAGGTCAAGTAGTCCTTGATCGACAATCACATCTCTCGGCTCCAAATCAGTTGCTTGTTCATTGATGGTCACATGGGAGAGGATATGGCTATTTTCCTCCTCACTAGTAGGCTTATATGTTGGGTTGAAGAGGGTTTTAGTTTCAAAACATGGACTCTCAAATGTAGCACTACATGGGTTAATCATCTCACCACAAATGCTAATGACTTTTGGCTCAAGGGATTTAGACTTAGGACAAGTAATGTTCAAGCTTGGCACAACTCCTTGGTCTAAACTCTCCTCTTTCCCATCTGTTTTAGCTACCTCTAAACTAACCCCTTTAGCTAAGACCTCATGGTTTTTAGGCCTTGCTAAGCCCTCCTCAACATACAAAGCCAACCCAAGCAATTCTCCATATGAATGCACCATTTCTATGTTAATTTTTCGATCAATTTCAGATTTCAAGCCAAGAAAAAATCTGATTTTTTTGAAAGGATTAACTTCATTGACACACCCAAAATGTAGTTCCTCAAATAATCTAGCATACTCATGAACACTCAAGGAATTTTGTTTAAGGGTTTTAAATTTAGCCCATAATTCATTCATGGTAGAGCAAGGTAGAAACTTTAGTCTCATGTTCTTTTCAAGTTTAAACCAATACCTAATTTTACCCTTCCCTTTCACCATCCTTGCAAAATTAAGAGCATTATACCAAAACAAAGCACTACCCTTTAAACAAGACACAACCAACTCAAGCTTCCTTTCCTCCGAAAAATACTTGCTCTTAAAATAGCATTCAACCTCATATAACCAAGACACAAAGGCCCTACTGTTTTCACCATTAAAAGAAGGAAGTAATGGTGTTTTACCTTTGTCTCTAAGGGTGGGAGAGGACTTAGGACAATCACGGAGCAAGTGGTGCTCTCCACGGCTCAAATCTGGTGGTTTTGGTTCCCTCGGAACTCCGTGACAACCGGTTGCACTCCTTGTAGGCACATCACCTTTAAGCCTTCTTATTTGGGCTTGCAACTTCACCTTAGTTGCTTGTAAGGACTTGGAAGTGGAACCAAGGTCACAAGGCTCAATCTTTGAGCATGGAACATGAGGAACATACTCCATTGCTACTGATTTTCCAATGGGAAAACCGAATGACAACACTTTAATAAAAACAGATGTTTCAAACAACAAACCAAAGTTTTGATAAACTCTCTTCACTCATTGGGTTTATTTTTGTGCTTTTGTTGTAGTTAGGATATAATGAACTCACAAAAAGGATTATCCAACCCAAGACTAACACTAAGATGGAATTGTGTTATGACCAAAGCTCTGATAACCAAGTTGGAGTGAAACCTCTAATTTGATAATTTAAGTGGAAAAACTAAAGAAATGAGCCTAAGTTGGCATGAAACAAACTGAAATTTTAGGCGTGTCCTTGAGGGACGATTGAGGATATGTCTAGACCCGAACACAAAGCAATAGGAATAGACTCGATAGTTTAAAGCACACAATGAAACAAAATTGTTTCATTTTGATTCATTTTAAGGCCAAAAGAAACAGTCCAAGGAATGGTTAACAATTGAAAGTGATTCATCGCTTTTTGAGGTATTATTCCAGCAGGCCTGACTTCCAATCTGTATATCTCAAGTTCTAACGGTTCAAGTCATATGATTCCTATGCCATTGGAAAGCTTAAGCTCTTATATAAATCAGGGATTTGGAATTACCATCATAGCTATTTTATATCTTGAGATATGGCGGATGCAAACAGACTGCGCATTACTGGACAGCCCATGACCTACGTGCACTAAACGTTCAATAACTCACGATTTACTCAATGATTAAGGTTGATTCCTTTTGGATATGAAAGATAACTCATTTAGCTTTCCAGTCAGCTATCATGAGCCCTTAAATTCATTGTGAGCTATGAGATATGCCCTCTACAAGATGCGCCTGGTTTCCTGAGAATGCTATCAAGCCCGGTTTTGGACATCATCACAATTCAAGGTCCAACTCCAAATACGTCTAACAAGATGTGATATTTTATGACTCTAGACCCTTCTATGATGAGTTTAGAGACTTTTTGCCTAGGAACTTTTATTTAAATAAGGATCCAAGCTGAGATGAATTCGCAAGACAAAACCGAGTAACGAGTTTATCGGTTTTCAACAATCGAGCTTAGTTTGCTTCCAATCGGTCCCATCTTTTTATTAATCAAATGAAGACCATCCTAGGAAGAAATCCAGCTGCTTGGACCGACCAAAACAGTCCTAGGAGGCTGCTTTCTTTATTTTGAAGAATTTCAAAGAACTTTTCCTTGTTTTCTTGCTTGTTTTCTTGCTTTTTTCTTTACTTTTCAAAGAACTTTTCCTTGTTTTCTTGCATGTTTCCTTGTGGAGACAACTTTCCTTGTTTTCTTGCATGTTTCCTTGTGGAGACAACTTTTCCTTGTTTTCTTGCATGTTTCCTTGTGGAGACAACTTTTCCTTGTTTTCTTGCTTGTTTAAATGTTAGCCATTAGATGTAATTTGGATGGTTAAGATTAGAAGGACTTGGGCTATAAGTAAACCAAGTTCCCAAGTGTAATATTCAGATTTGATTGAGTTAAAAAAAACTGAGAAAGAAACCAAGTGTTTTCTTCACAAAAATCTCTTCTTTGCTTTGTGCTTGAAGAGCTCCATTGCTTTGTGCTTGGGTTGGTAATTCATTTCTTTGTGTGCTTTGAGTTATCGAGGCTAGTCCTATTGCTTTGTGTTCGGGTCTAGTCATATCCAAATCGTCCTCTAAGGACACGCCTAAATAAGGGTTTGTTTCATGCAAACTTAGGCTCATTTCTTTTTCTTTTTCCGCTTAAATTGTCGAGTGAGAGGTTTCACTCCAACTTGGTAATCAGAGCTTTGGTCATAACACAATTCCATCTTGTGTTAGTCTTGGGTTGGATAATCCTTTTTGTGAGTTCATTATATCCTAACTACAACAAAAACACAAAAACAAACCCAATCAGTGAAGAGAGTTTATCAAAACTTTGGTTTGTTATTTGAAAAATCTGTTTTTATTAAAGTGTTGTCATTCGGTTTTCCCATTGGAAAATCAGTAGCAATGGAGTATGTTCCTTATGTTCCATGCTCAAAGTTTGAGCCTTGTGACCTTGGTTCCACTTCCAAGTCCTTACAAGCAACTAAGGTGAAGTTGCAAGCACAAATAAGAAGGCTTAAAGGTGATGTGCCTACAAAGAGTGCAATCGGTTGTCATGGTGTTCCGAGGGAGCCAAAACCACCAGATTTGAGCCGTGGAGAGCACCACTTGCTCCGTGATTGCCCTAAGTCCTCTCCCACCCTTAGAGACAAAGGTAAAACACCATTACTTCCTTCTTTTAATGGTGAAAACAGTAGGGCCTTTGTGTCTTGGTTATATGAGGTTGAATGCTATTTTAAGGGCAAGTATTATTCGGAGGAAAGGAAGCTTGAGTTGGTTGTGTCTTGTTTAAAGGGTGTTGCTTTGTTGTGGTATAATACTCTTGCATTTTCAAGGAGGATGGAAGGGAAGGGTAGAATATGTTCTTGGTTTAAACTTGAAAGGAACATGAGATTAAAGTTTCTACCTTATTCTACCATGGATAATTTGTTGATCGAACTTAAGACCCTAAAACAAAATTCCTTGAGTGTCCATGAGTATGCTAGATTATTTGAGGAACTACATTTTGTGTGTGTCAATGAAGTTAATCCTTTCAAAAAAATCAGATTTTTTCTTGGCTTAAAATCTGAAATTGCTCGAAAAATTAAGTTAGAAATGGTGCATTCATATGGAGAATTGCTTGGGTTGGCTTTGTATGTTGAGGAGGGCTTAGCAAGGCCTAAAAACCATGAGGTCTTAGCTAAAGGGGTTAGTTTAGAGGTAGCCAAAACAGATGGGAAAGAGGAGAGTTTAGACCAAGGAGTTGTGCCAAGCTTGAACATTACTTGTCCTAAGACTAAATCCCTTGAGCCAAAAGTCATTAGCATTTGTGGTGAGATGATTAACCCATGTAATGCTACATTTGAGAGTCCATGTTGTGAAACTAAAACCCCCTTCAAGCCAACACATAAGCCTACTAGTGAGGAGGAGAATCGCCATATCCTCTCCCATGTGACCATCAATGAACAAGCAACTGATTTGGGGCCAAGAGATGTCCAAGAGTCAAGCAAGTCCTATGGAGGCAAACTCCTAAGTGAGCCTCCTAGTGAAGAGTCCACTCCTAAGAGAATTGAACCACGAGTTAAGCTCAAACCAGGAACTATTTGGGGAAAGGAATCAGTCCATGGAGGTCCTCATGACTCCATTCAAGTGCAATCACAACAAGTAAGGGAGTTCAAGAGCAAGGAAAAACGATGTGAGGCTCATATTCTTGCTCAAGGAAATGTCAATGGAAGTAGCTTTGAAAGGAGGGCTGCCCTCCCACAAGTGTTCAAGCCAAACTGTGGTCTTGAAAGGGAAGGTAATGAGACCAAGAATCAAGTCGTGCCACTGTCCAAAGGTGACCAAGGATCGCACAAATTGAATGATCAAGCCAAGTCGTCATTTGGAGGTTTGCTCTTTGCTTCTCCTACAATTTCTGTCCCAATTTTAACTAATTCGTTTGGGAATGGTGCAACACATCTCTTGCCATTCACCATTCTTGTCTATGATCCGGGAGGAAGTCATGAGAGCCATCTCTTGAAGTGTGCTAGGTGCTTTGATAAGTGGTAAGACAAAAGTCTTGGCAACAAGTCTCTTTAATTTGAACCAACAGAATTTGAGGACAAATTCTTTTCAAGAAAGGGAGTTTGAAACAAAATTGTTTCATTTTGATTCATTTTAAGGCCAAAAGAAACAGTCCAAGGAATGGTTAACAATTGAAAGTGATTCATCGCTTTTTGAGGTATTATTCCAGCAGGCCTGACTTCCAATCTGTATATCTCAAGTTCTAACGGTTCAAGTCATATGATTCCTATGCCATTGGAAAGCTTAAGCTCTTATATAAATCAGGGATTTGGAATTACCATCATAGCTATTTTATATCTTGAGATATGGCGGATGCAAACAGACTGCGCATTACTGGACAGCCCATGACCTACGTGCACTAAACGTTCAATAACTCACGATTTACTCAATGATTAAGGTTGATTCCTTTTGGATATGAAAGATAACTCATTTAGCTTTCCAGTCAGCTATCATGAGCCCTTAAATTCATTGTGAGCTATGAGATATGCCCTCTACAAGATGCGCCTGGTTTCCTGAGAATGCTATCAAGCCCGGTTTTGGACATCATCACAATTCAAGGTCCAACTCCAAATACGTCTAACAAGATGTGATATTTTATGACTCTAGACCCTTCTATGATGAGTTTAGAGACTTTTTGCCTAGGAACTTTTATTTAAATAAGGATCCAAGCTGAGATGAATTCGCAAGACAAAACCGAGTAACGAGTTTATCGGTTTTCAACAATCGAGCTTAGTTTGCTTCCAATCGGTCCCATCTTTTTATTAATCAAATGAAGACCATCCTAGGAAGAAATCCAGCTGCTTGGACCGACCAAAACAGTCCTAGGAGGCTGCTTTCTTTATTTTGAAGAATTTCAGCAACTTTTCCTTGTTTTCTTGCTTGTTTTCTTGCTTTTTCTTTACTTTTCAAAGAACTTTTCCTTGTTTTCTTGCATGTTTCCTTGTGGAGACAACTTTCCTTGTTTTCTTGCATGTTTCCTTGTGGAGACAACTTTTCCTTGTTTTCTTGCATGTTTCCTTGTGGAGACAACTTTTCCTTGTTTTCTTGCTTGTTTAAATGTTAGCCATTAGATGTAATTTGGATGGTTAAGATTAGAAGGACTTGGGCTATAAGTAAACCAAGTTCCCAAGTGTAATATTCAGATTTGATTGAGTTAAAAAAAACTGAGAAAGAAACCAAGTGTTTTCTTCACAAAAATCTCTTCTTTGCTTTGTGCTTGAAGAGCTCCATTGCTTTGTGCTTGGGGTTGGTAATTCATTTGCTGTGTGCTTTGAGTTATCGAGGCTAGTCCTATTGCTTTGTGTTCGGGTCTAGTCATATCCAAATCGTCCTCTAAGGACACGCCTAAATAAGGGTTTGTTTCATGCAAACTTAGGCTCATTTCTTTTTCTTTTTCCGCTTAAATTGTCGAGTGAGAGGTTTCACTCCACACAAGCTAGTAAACTACCAAACTCCAAGCACACAGCAAAGGAGCTCTTCAAGCACAAAGCAAAGAAGAGATTTTAATGAAGAAAACTCATGTTTCTTACTTGGTTTTTAACTTAAGCAAATCTGAATATTACACTTGGGAACTTGGTTTATTTATAGCCCAAGTCCTTCTAATCTTAACCATCCAAATTACATCTAATGGCTAACATTAAACAAGCAAGAAAACAAGAAAAAGTTGCTTTGAAATCTCCTCCTAGGCAAACCGTGAGCCTCACCCCAACAAGAACAAGCCAAATGGTCTTCTCAATGTCTTACAACAAAAGGGACATAAGAGCTAACCTAGGAACACACAATTGGAGGCTTCCTTAGTTAAATATTCAGCTGATATAGCCCCTTGAGAGCAGCCCCCAAAGCTCTTACACAATTGTAAGAATGATAGTGACACTTTGGACCTTCCTTGAAAGCGACATTTGAGCTCATTCTTCAAAATAAAGAAAACAGCCTCCTAGGACTGTTTTGGTCGGTCCAAGCAGCTGGAATTCGTCCTAGGATGGTCTTCATTTGATTAATAAAAAGATGGGACCGATTGGAAGCAAACTAAGCTCGATTGTTGAAAACCGATAAACTCGTTACTCGGTTTTGTCTTGCGAATTCATCTCAGCTTGGATCCTTATTTAAATAAAAGTCCCTACACAAAAAGTCTCAAAATTCATTATAGAGTTGAGACATGACAAAAATTACCATGCTTTCCTAGACGGATTTTGAGTTTGACCCCAAAATGTAGACGAGCCAAAAAACCGGGTTGTAGAACATCTCAGGAACTCAGTCGCATCTTGTAAGAGGCATATCTCTTATCTCAGGATGAATATCAGGGCACATGATAGCTCATTTGAAAGCTAAGGGAGTTAGCTTTCACCTCCAAAAAGAATCAACCTTATATGTTGAGTAAATATTGAGTTATTGAACTGTTAGTGCACGTAGGTCATGGGTTGTCTAGTAATGCGCAGTCTGTTTGCATCGACCATAACTCAAGATATAAAATATCTATGATGGTAATTCCAAATCCCTGATTTAGATAAGACCTTAAGCTTTCCAATGGCATAGGAATCATATGAATTCAACCGTTAGAACTTGAGATATAGAGATTGGAAGTCAGGCCTGCCGGAATAATACTTCAAAAAGCGATGAAACACTTTCAATGGTTAACCATTCCTTGGACTGTTTCTTTTGGCCTTGAAATGAATCAAAATGAAACAATTTTGTTTCAAACTCCCTTTCTTGAAAAGAATTTGTCCTCAAATTCTGTTGGTTTAAATTAAAGAGACTTGTTGCCAAGACTTTTGTCTTACCACTTATCAAAGCACCTAGCACACTTCAAGAGATTGCTCTCATGACTTCCTCCCGGATCATAGACTAGAATGGTGAATAGCAAGAGTGGTGTCGTGCTATTCCTAACTTCATTTTGCTCACTCACCCAAATACCTCTTAGCCTCCTTGGAATAAAGCTCAAAGTTTCTTGGTTAGGTCGGAAGTGAGTACTACCATCAAATAGAGACTCTCCTCTTGCTTCATCCGGATCCTTGATTGAATCCCAACAAATGCCACCATTGCACATGCCCACGGACTGTCCAATCCCTACGGTTTGAAGGTCAAGTAGTCCTTGATCGACAATCACATCTCTCGGCTCCAAATCAGTTGCTTGTTCATTGATGGTCACATGGGAGAGGATATGGCTATTTTCCTCCTCACTAGTAGGCTTATATGTTGGGTTGAAGAGGGTTTTAGTTTCAAAACATGGACTCTCAAATGTAGCACTACATGGGTTAATCATCTCACCACAAATGCTAATGACTTTTGGCTCAAGGGATTTAGACTTAGGACAAGTAATGTTCAAGCTTGGCACAACTCCTTGGTCTAAACTCTCCTCTTTCCCATCTGTTTTAGCTACCTCTAAACTAACCCCTTTAGCTAAGACCTCATGGTTTTTAGGCCTTGCTAAGCCCTCCTCAACATACAAAGCCAACCCAAGCAATTCTCCATATGAATGCACCATTTCTATGTTAATTTTTCGATCAATTTCAGATTTCAAGCCAAGAAAAAATCTGATTTTTTTGAAAGGATTAACTTCATTGACACACACAAAATGTAGTTCCTCAAATAATCTAGCATACTCATGAACACTCAAGGAATTTTGTTTAAGGGTTTTAAATTTAGCCCATAATTCATTCATGGTAGAGCAAGGTAGAAACTTTAGTCTCATGTTCTTTTCAAGTTTAAACCAATACCTAATTTTACCCTTCCCTTTCACCATCCTTGCAAAATTAAGAGCATTATACCAAAACAAAGCACTACCCTTTAAACAAGACACAACCAACTCAAGCTTCCTTTCCTCCGAAAAATACTTGCTCTTAAAATAGCATTCAACCTCATATAACCAAGACACAAAGGCCCTACTGTTTTCACCATTAAAAGAAGGAAGTAATGGTGTTTTACCTTTGTCTCTAAGGGTGGGAGAAGACTTAGGACAATCACGGAGCAAGTGGTGCTCTCCACGGCTCAAATCTGGTGGTTTTGGTTCCCTCGGAACTCCGTGACAACCGGTTGCACTCCTTGTAGGCACATCACCTTTAAGCCTTTTTATTTGGGCTTGCAACTTCACCTTAGTTGCTTGTAAGGACTTGGAAGTGGAACCAAGGTCACAAGGCTCAATCTTTGAGCATGGAACATGAGGAACATACTCCATTGCTACTGATTTTCCAATGGGAAAACCGAATGACAACACTTTAATAAAAACAGATGTTTCAAACAACAAACCAAAGTTTTGATAAACTCTCTTCACTCATTGGGTTTATTTTTGTGTTTTTGTTGGTTAGGATATAATGAACTCACAAAAAGGATTATCCAACCCAAGACTAACACAAGATGGAATTGTGTTATGACCAAAGCTCTGATAACCAAGTTGGAGTGAAACCTCTAATTTGATAATTTAAGTGGAAAAACTAAAGAAATGAGCCTAAGTTTGCATGAAACAAACTGAAATTTTAGGCGTGTCCTTGAGGGACGATTGAGGATATGTCTAGACCCGAACACAAAGCAATAGGAATAGACTCGATAGTTTAAAGCACACAAGCAAGTAAACTACCAAACTCCAAGCACACAGCAAAGGAGCTCTTCAAGCACAAAGCAAAGAAGAGATTTTAATGAAGAAAACTCATGTTTCTTACTTGGTTTTTAACTTAAGCAAATCTGAATATTACACTTGGGAACTTGGTTTATTTATAGCCCAAGTCCTTCTAATCTTAACCATCCAAATTACATCTAATGGCTAACATTAAACAAGCAAGAAAACAAGAAAAAGTTGCTGAAATCTCCTCCTAGGCAGCCGTGAGCCTCACCCCAACAAGAACAAGCCAAATGGTCTTCTCAATGTCTTACAACAAAAGGGACATAAGAGCTAACCTAGGAACACACAATTGGAGGCTTCCTTAGTTAAATATTCAGCTGATATAGCTCCTTGAGAGCAGCCCCCAAAGCTCTTACACAATTGTAAGAATGATAGTGACACTTTGGACCTTCCTTGAAAGCGACATTTGAGCTCATTCTTCAAAATAAAGAAAACAGCCTCCTAGGACTGTTTTGGTCGGTCCAAGCAGCTGGAATTCGTCCTAGGATGGTCTTCATTTGATTAATAAAAAGATGGGACCGATTGGAAGCAAACTAAGCTCGATTGTTGAAAACCGATAAACTCGTTACTCGGTTTTGTCTTGCGAATTCATCTCAGCTTGGATCCTTATTTAAATAAAAGTCCCTACACAAAAAGTCTCAAAATTCATTATAGAGTTGAGACATGACAAAAATTACCTGCTTTCCTAGACGGATTTTGAGTTTGACCCCAAAACAGAAGACGAGCCAAAACCGGGTTGTAGAACATCTCAGGAACTCAGTCGCATCTTGTAAGAGGTATATCTCTTAGCTCAGGATGAATATCAGGGCACATGATAGCTCATTTGAAAGCTAAGGGAGTTAGCTTTCACCTCCAAAAAGAGTCAACCTTATATGTTGAGTAAATATTGAGTTATTGAACTGTTAGTGCACGTAGGTCATGAGTTGTCTAGTAATGCGCAGTCTGTTTGCATCGACCATAACTCAAGATATAAAATAGCTATGATGGTAATTCCAAATCCCTGATTTAGATAAGACCTTAAGCTTTCCAATGGCATAGGAATCATATGAATTCAACCGTTAGAACTTGAGATATAGAGATTGGAAGTCAGGCCTGCCGGAATAATACTTCAAAAAGCGATGAAACACTTTCAATTGTTAACCATTCCTTGGACTGTTTCTTTTGGCCATGAAATGAATCAAAATGAAACAATATTGAAACAATTTTGTTTCATTATTTAGTCATTGTGACTCGTTGTGTGAATCATTTGTCCTTGTTCATTAGTCATTGTGACTCGTTGTGTGAATCATTTGTCCTTGTTAATTAGTCATTGTTACTAGTTGTATGACTCATTTGTCCTTGTTCATTAGTTTTTGTGACTCGTTGTGTGAAACATTTATCCTTGTTTGTGCAGTGTAATGTCCAAGGGTTTAGACAAAAACAACAAACAAACCAACAGAAATAAGACAAGTTCTCAGGAATGCAATAAACTTGTGCTATTTAATAAAATTATGAATTGACCTCCTAAAATCATGAAACTTGGCAGTAAATTCCTTTAATATAAGAACTAACTCTGAGTAAATTTCTAGGATTTGTGGAGGACTCAAAGTACCTTAAATACTCAACTGAACTGACTCACAGACACAAATGGACAGTGACTGAGGCAATTCTGTGAATCATTTGTCCTAGTTAATTAGTCATTGTGACTCGTTGTGTGAATCATTTTTCCTTGTTCCTTAGTCATTGTGACTCGTTGTGTGAATCATTTGTCCTTGTTCATTAGGCATTGTGACTCGTTGTGTGAACCATTTGTCCTTGTTCATTAGTCATTGTGACTCGTTGTGTGAAACATTTGTCCTTGTTCGTTAGTCATTGTGAATCGTTGTGTGAATCATTTGTCCATGTTCATTAGTGCTTGTGACTTGTTGTGTGAAATATTTGTCCTTGTTCGTTAGTGTTTGTGACTCGTTGTGTGAATCATTAATCCTTGTTTGTTAGTCATTGTGACTCGTTGTGTGAATCCTTTGTCCTAGTTAATTAGTCATTGTGACTCGTTTCGTGAATCATTTGTCTTTGTTCATTAGTCATTGTGACTCGATGTGTGAATCATTTGTCCTAATTAATTAGTCATTGTGACTCGTTGCGTGAATCATATGTCCTTTTTCATTAGTCATTGTAAATCGTTGAGTGAATCATTTGTCCTAGTTAATTAGTCATTATGACTCGTTGTGTGAATCATTTGTCCTTGTTTAGTAGTGCTTGTGACTCGTTGTGTGAACCATTTGTCCTTGTTCGTTAGTCACTGTGACTCGTTGTGTGAATCTTTTGTCCTAGTTATTTAGTCATTGTGACTCGTTGTGTGAATCATTTGTCCTTGTTCATTAGTCATTGTGACTCGTTGCGTGAATCATTTGTCCTAGTTAATTAGGCATTGTGACTCGTTGTGTGAATCATTTGTCCTAGTTAATTAGTCATTGTGACCCGTTGTGTGAATCATTTTTCCTTGTTCATTAGTCATTGTGACTCGTTGTGTGAATCATTTGTCCTTGTTCATTAGGCATTGTGACTCGTTGTGTGAACCATTTGTCCTTGTTCATTAGTCATTGTGACTCGTTGTGTGAATCGTTTGTCCTGGTTCATTAGTCATTGTGACTCGTTGTGTGAATCATTTGTCCTTGTTAATTAGTCATTGTGACTCGTTGTATGACTCATTCGTCCTTGTTCATTAGTGTTTGTGACTCGTTGTGTGAAACATTTGTCCTTGTTTGTTAGTCATTGTGACTCGTTGTGTGAATCCTTTGTCCTAGTTAATTAGTCATTGTGACTCGTTTCGTGAATCATTTGTCCTTGTTCATTAGTCATTGTGACTCGATGTGTGAATCATTTGTCCTAGTTAATTAGTCATTGTGACTCGTTGCGTGAATCATTTGTCCTTGTTCATTAGTCATTGTAAATCGTTGAGTGAATCATTTATCCTACTTAATTAGTCATTATGACTCGTTGTGTGCATCATTTGTCCTTGTTCAGTAGTGCTTGTGACTCGTTGTGTGAACCATTTGTCCTTGTTCATTAGTCATTGTGACTCGTTGTGTGAATCGTTTGTCCTGGTTCATTAGTCATTGTGACTCGTTGTGTGAATCATTTGTCCTTGTTAATTAGTCATTGTGACTCGTTGTATGACTCATTCGTCCTTGTTCATTAGTGTTTGTGACTCGTTGTGTGAAACATTTGTCCTTGTTTGTTAGTCATTGTGACTCGTTGTGTGAATCCTTTGTCCTAGTTAATTAGTCATTGTGACTCGTTTCGTGAATCATTTGTCCTTGTTCATTAGTCATTGTGACTCGATGTGTGAATCATTTGTCCTAGTTAATTAGTCATTGTGACTCGTTGCGTGAATCATTTGTCCTTGTTCATTAGTCATTGTAAATCGTTGAGTGAATCATTTGTCCTACTTAATTAGTCATTATGACTCGTTGTGTGCATCATTTGTCCTTGTTCAGTAGTGCTTGTGACTCGTTGTGTGAACCATTTGTCCTTGTTCGTTAGTCATTGTGACTCGTTGTGTGAATCTTTTGTCCTAGTTATTTAGTCATTGTGACTCGTTGTGTGAATCATTTGTCCTTGTTCATTAGTCATTGTGACTCGTTGTGTGAATCATTTGTCCTTGTTAATTAGTCATTGTGACTCGTTGTCTGACTCATTTGAACTTGTTCATTAGTGTGTGACTCGTTGTGTGAAACATTTGTCCTTGTTTGTTAGTCATTGTAACTCGTTGTGTGAATCCTTTGTCCTAGTTAATTAGTCATTGTGACTTGTTTCATGAATCATTTGTCCTTGTTCATTAATCATTGTGACTCGATGTGTGAATCATTTGTCCTAGTTAATTAGTCATTGTGACTCGTTGTGTAAATCATTTGTCCATATTCATTAGTCTTTGTGACTCGTTTTGTGAATCATTTGTCCTAGTTAATTAGTCATTGTGACTCGTTCTATGAATCATTTGTCCTTATTCATTAGTGTTTGTGACTTGTTAAGTAAAACATTTGTCCTTGTTCGTTAGTTATTGTGACTCGTTGTGTGAATCCTTTGTCCTAGTTAATTAGTCATTGTGACTCGTTGTGTATATCATTTGTCCATGTTCATTAGTCCTTGTGACTCGTTGTCTGAATCATTTGTCCTAGTAAATTAGTCATTGTGAGTCGTTGCGTGAATCATTTGTCATTGTTCATTAGTCATTTTAAATCGTTAAGTGGATCATTTATCCTAGTTAATTAGTCATTGTGACTCGTTGTGTGAATCATTTGTCCTTGTTCAGTAGTGCTTGTGACTCGTTGTTTGAACCATTTGTCCCTGTTCGTTAGTCATTGTGACTCGTTGTGTGAATCTTTTGTCCTAGTTAATTAGTCATTGTGACTCGTTGTGTTAATCATTTGTCCTAGTTAATTAGTCATTGTGACTCCTTGTGTGAATCATTTGTCCTTGTTCAGTAATGCTTGTGACTCGTTGTGTGAACCATTTTCCTGGTTCGTTAGTCATTGTGACTCGTTGTGTGAATCTTTTGTCCTAGTTATTTAGTCATTGTGACTCATTGTATGAATCATTTGTCCTAGTTAATTAGTCATTGTGACTCGTTGTGTGAATCATTTATCCTAGTTAATTAGTCAATGTGACACGTTGTGTAAATCATTTGTCCTAGTTATTTAGTCATTGTGACTCGTTGTGTGAATCATTTGTCCTTTTTTATTAGTCATTGTGTCTCGTTGTTTGAATCATTTGTCCTTGTTAATTAGTCATTGTGACTCGTTGTGTGAATCATTTGTCCTTGTTCATTAGTGCTTGTGACTTGTTGTGTGAAACATTTGTCCTTGTTCGTTAGTCATTGTGATTCGTTGTGTGAATCGTTAATCCTAGTTAATCAGTCATTGTGACTCGTTGTGTGAATCATTTGTCTTGGTTCCTTAGTCATTGTGACTCATTGTGTGAATCATTTGTCTTAGTTAATCAGTCATTGTGACTCGTTGTGTGAATCATTTGTCCTTGTTCAGTAGTGCTTGTGACTCGTTGTGTGAACCATTTGTCCTTGTTCGTTAGTCATTGTGACTCGTTGTGTGAATCTTTTGTCCTAGTTATTTAGTCATTGTGACTCGTTGTGTGAATCATTTGTCCTTGTTCATTAGTCATTGTGACTCGTTGTGTGAATCATTTGTCCTTGTTAATTAGTCATTGTGACTCGTTGTCTGACTCATTTGTCCTTGTTCATTAGTGTGTGACTCGTTGTGTGAAACATTTGTCCTTGTTTGTTAGTCATTGTAACTCGTTGTGTGAATCCTTTGTCCTAGTTAATTAGTCATTGTGACTTGTTTCATGAATCATTTGTCCTTGTTCATTAATCATTGTGACTCGATGTGTGAATCAATTGTCCTAGTTAATTAGTCATTGTGACTCGTTGTGTAAATCATTTGTCCATATTCATTAGTCTTTGTGACTCGTTTTGTGAATCATTTGTCCTAGTTAATTAGTCATTGTGACTCGTTCTATGAATCATTTGTCCTTGTTCATTAGTGTTTGTGACTTGTTGTGTAAAACATTTGTCCTTGTTCGTTAGTTATTGTGACTCGTTGTGTGAATCCTTTGTCCTAGTTAATTAGTCATTGTGACTCGTTGTGTATATCATTTGTCCATGTTCATTAGTCCTTGTGACTCGTTGTCTGAATCATTTGTCCTAGTAAATTAGTCATTGTGAGTCGTTGCGTGAATCATTTGTCATTGTTCATTAGTCATTTTAAATCGTTAAGTGGATCATTTATCCTAGTTAATTAGTCATTGTGACTCGTTGTGTGAATCATTTGTCCTTGTTCAGTAGTGCTTGTGACTCGTTGTTTGAACCATTTGTCCTTGTTCGTTAGTCATTGTGACTCGTTGTGTGAATCTTTTGTCCTAGTTAATTAGTCATTGTGACTCGTTGTGTTAATCATTTGTCCTAGTTAATTAGTCATTGTGACTCCTTGTGTGAATCATTTGTCCTTGTTCAGTAATGCTTGTGACTCGTTGTGTGAACCATTTTTCCTGGTTCGTTAGTCATTGTGACTCGTTGTGTGAATCTTTTGTCCTAGTTATTTAGTCATTGTGACTCATTGTATGAATCATTTGTCCTAGTTAATTAGTCATTGTGACTCGTTGTGTGAATCATTTATCCTAGTTAATTAGTCAATGTGACACGTTGTGTAAATCATTTGTCCTAGTTATTTAGTCATTGTGACTCGTTGTGTGAATCATTTGTCCTTTTTTATTAGTCATTGTGTCTCGTTGTTTGAATCATTTGTCCTTGTTAATTAGTCATTGTGACTCGTTGTGTGAATCATTTGTCCTTGTTCATTAGTGCTTGTGACTTGTTGTGTGAAACATTTGTCCTTGTTCGTTATTCATTGTGATTCGTTGTGTGAATCATTAATCCTAGTTAATCAGTCATTGTGACTCGTTGTGTGAATCATTTGTCTTGGTTCCTTAGTCATTGTGACTCATTGTGTGAATCATTTGTCTTAGTTAATCAGTCATTGTGACTCGTTGTGTAAATTATTTCTCCATGTTCATCAGTCCTTGTGACTCGTTGTGTGAATCATTTGTCCTTGTTCATTAGTCATTGTGACTCGTTGTGTAAATCATTTGTCCTAGTTAATTAGGCATTGTGACTCGTTGTGTGAATCATTTGTCCTAGTTAATTAGTCATTAAGACTCGTTGTGTGAATCATTTTTCCTTGTTCCTTAGTCATTGTGACTCGTTGTGTGAATCATTTGTCCTTGTTCATTAGGCATTGTGACTCATTGTGTGAACCATTTGTCCTTGTTCATTAGTCATTGTGACTCGTTGTGTGAAACATTTGTCCTTGTTCGTTAGTCATTGTGAATCGTTGTATGAATCATTTGTCCATGTTCATTAGTGCTTGTGACTTGTTGTGTGAAATATTTGTCCTTGTTCGTTAGTGTTTGTGACTCGTTGTGTGAATCATTAATCCTTGTTTGTTAGTCATTGTGACTCGTTGTGTGAATCCTTTGTCCTAGTTAATTAGTCATTGTGACTCGTTTCGTGAATCATTTGTCCTTGTTCATTAGTCATTGTGACTCGATGTGTGAATCATTTGTCCTAATTAATTAGTCATTGTGACTCGTTGCGTGAATCATATGTCCTTGTTCATTAGTCATTGTAAATCGTTGAGTGAATCATTTGTCCTAGTTAATTAGTCATTATGACTCGTTGTGTGAATCATTTGTCCTTGTTTAGTAGTGCTTGTGACTCGTTGTGTGAACCATTTGTCCTTGTTCGTTAGTCACTGTGACTCGTTGTGTGAATCTTTTGTCCTAGTTATTTTGTCATTGTGACTCGTTGTGTGAATCATTTGTCCTTGTTCATTAGTCATTGTGACTCGTTGCGTGAATCATTTGTCCTAGTTAATTAGGCATTGTGACTCGTTGTGTGAATCATTTGTCCTAGTTAATTAGTCATTGTGACCCGTTGTGTGAATCATTTTTCCTTGTTCATTAGTCATTGTGACTCGTTGTGTGAATCATTTGTCCTTGTTCATTAGGCATTGTGACTCGTTGTGTGAACCATTTGTCCTTGTTCATTAGTCATTGTGACTCGTTGTGTGAATCGTTTGTCCTGGTTCATTAGTCATTGTGACTCGTTGTGTGAATCATTTGTCCTTGTTAATTAGTCATTGTGACTCGTTGTATGACTCATTCGTCCTTGTTCATTAGTGTTTGTGACTCGTTGTGTGAAACATTTGTCCTTGTTTGTTAGTCATTGTGACTCGTTGTGTGAATCCTTTGTCCTAGTTAATTAGTCATTGTGACTCGTTTCGTGAATCATTTGTCCTTGTTCATTAGTCATTGTGACTCAATGTGTGAATCATTTGTCCTAGTTAATTAGTCATTGTGACTCGTTGCGTGAATCATTTGTCCTTGTTCATTAGTCATTGTAAATCGTTGAGTGAATCATTTGTCCTAGTTAATTAGTCATTATGACTCGTTGTGTGAATCATTTGTCCTTGTTCAGTAGTGCTTATGACTCGTTGTGTGAACCATTTGTCCTTGTTCGTTAGTCATTGTGACTCGTTGTGTGAATCTTTTGTCCTAGTTATTTAGTCATTGTGACTCGTTGTGTGAATCATTTGTCCTTGTTCATTAGTCATTGTGACTCGTTGTGTGAATCATTTGTCCTTGTTAATTAGTCATTGTGACTCGTTGTCTGATTCATTTGTCCTTGTTCATTAGTGTGAGACTCGTTGTGTGAAACATTTGTCCTTGTTTGTTAGTCATTGTAACTCGTTGTGTGAATCCTTTGTCCTAGTTAATTAGTCATTGTGACTTGTTTCATGAATCATTTGTCCTTGTTCATTAATCATTGTGACTCGATGTGTGAATCATTTGTCCTAGTTAATTAGTCATTGTGACTCGTTGTGTAAATCATTTGTCCATATTCATTAGTCTTTGTGACTCGTTTTGTGAATCATTTGTCCTAGTTAATTAGTCATTGTGACTCGTTCTATGAATCATTTGTCCTTGTTCATTAGTGTTTGTGACTTGTTGTGTAAAACATTTGTCCTTGTTCGTTAGTTATTGTGACTCGTTGTGTGAATCCTTTGTCCTAGTTAATTAGTCATTGTGACTCGTTGTGTATATCATTTGTCCATGTTCATTAGTCCTTGTGACTCGTTGTCTGAATCATTTGTCCTAGTAAATTAGTCATTGTGAGTCGTTGCGTGAATCATTTGTCATTGTTCATTAGTCATTTTAAATCGTTAAGTGGATCATTTATCCTAGTTAATTAGTCATTGTGACTCGTTGTGTGAATCATTTGTCCTTGTTCAGTAGTGCTTGTGACTCGTTGTTTGAACCATTTGTCCTTGTTCGTTAGTCATTGTGACTCGTTGTGTGAATCTTTTGTCCTAGTTAATTAGTCATTGTGACTCGTTGTGTTAATCATTTGTCCTTGTTCATTAGTCATTGTGACTCGTTGTGTGAATCATTTGTCCTTGTTAATTAGTCATTGTGACTTGTTGTGTGAATCATTTGTTCGTGTTCATTAGGCATTGTGACTTGTTGTGTGAACCATTTGTCCTTGTTCATTAATCATTGTGACTCGTTGTGTGAATCATTTGTCCTAGTTAATTAGGAATTTTGACTCGTTGTGTGAATCATTTGTCCTAGTTAATTAGTCATTGTAACTCGTTGTGTGAATCATTTATCCTAGTTAATTAGTCATTGTGACACGTTGTGTAAATCATTTGTCCTAGTTATTTATTCATTGTGACTCGTTGTGTGAATCATTTGTCCTTTTTTATTAGTCATTGTGACTCGTTGTTTGAATCGTTTGTCCTTGTTAATTAGTCATTGTGACTCGTTGTATGAGTCATTTGTCCTTGTTCATTAGTGCTTGTGACTTGTTGTGTGAAACATTTGTCCTTGTTCGTTAGTCATTGTGCTTCGTTGTGTGAATCTTTAATCCTAGTTAATCAGTCATTGTGACTCGTTGTTTGAATCATTTGTCCTTGTTCATTAGTCATTGTGACTCGTTGTGTGAATCATTTGTCCTAGTTAATTAGGCATTGTGACTCGTTGTGTGAATCATTTGTCCTAGTTAATTAGTCATTGTGACTCGTTGTGTGAATCATTTTTCCTTGTTCATTAGTCATTGTGACTCGTTGTGTGAATCATTTGTCCTTGTTCATTAGGCATTGTGACTCGTTGTGTGAACCATTTGTCCTTGTTCATTAGTCATTGTGACTCGTTGTGTGAATCATTTGTCCTGGTTCATTAGTCATTGTGACTCGTTGTGTGAATCATTTGTCCTTGTTAATTAGTCATTGTGACTCGTTGTATGACTCATTTGTCCTTGTTCATTAGTGTTTGTGACTCGTTGTGTGAAACATTTGTCCTTGTTTGTTAGTCATTGTGACTCGTTGTGTGAATCCTTTGTCCTAGTTAATTAGTCATTGTGACTCGTTTCATGAATCATTTGTCCTTGTTCATTAGTCATTGTGACTCGATGTGTGAATCATTTGTCCTAGTTAATTAGTCATTGTGACTCGTTGCGTGTTCATTAGTCATTATGAACCGTTGAGTGAATCATTTGTCCTAGTTAATTAGTCATTATGACTCGTTGTGTGAATCATTTGTCCTTGTTCAGTAGTGCTTGTGACTCGTTGTATGAACCATTTGTCCTTGTTCGTTAGTCATTATGACTCGTTGTGTGATTCTTTTGTCCTAGTTATTTAGTCATTGTGACTCGTTGTGTGAATCATTTGTCCTTGTTCATTAGTCATTGTGACTCGTTATGTGAATAATTTGTCCTTGTTAATTAGTCATTGTGACTCGTTGTATGACTCATTTGTCGTTGTTCATTAGTGGTTGTGACTCGTTGTGTGAAACATTTGTCCTTGTTTCTTAGTCATTGTGACTCGTGTGAATCCTTTGTCCTAGTTAATTAGTCATTGTGACTTGTTTCGTGAATCATTTGTCCTTGTTCATTAGTCATTGTGACTCGATGTGTGAATCAATTGTCCTAGTTAATTAGTCATTGTGATTCGTTGTGTAAATTATTTGTCCATATTCATTAGTCCTTGTGATTCGTTGTGTGAATCATTTGTCCTAGTTAATTAGTCCTTGTGACTCGTTCTATGAATCATTTGTCCTTGTTCATTAGAGTTTGTGACTTGTTGTGTGAAACATTTGTCCTTGTTCGTTAGTTATTGTGACTCGTTGTGTGAATCCTTTGTCCTAGTTAATTAGTCATTGTGACTCGTTTTGTGAATCATTTGTCCTTGTTCCTTAGTCATTGTGACTCTGGAATAAAACTCTTTGGACTCGATTTTTGGACAGAATTAGAACCAAAAGGACTTGGAAACAGAATTTGAATTGGACGGAATAAGACTCACAAATGGACTGATTTGGACTCAAACAAAGACTAACTAAATGGTTTAAGGATTAAGAAGATAAAAGACTCAAGTTTGCACGATTTTAAGACACAACTAAACTGATTTGGGTCATGACAATCAACGCAATGGAAACGAATTAGTTTGAATGACAACAATGGAAAAAGGGTTTGTAACTTAAATGCTTATGAACTAAACATTCAAATAACAATTCCCACAATGACTTAAGGTAACAAAACAGAAACTTTGGGACTGTTTTGACACGAAAACAAGAACAAGTAACCGAGATATGACTTAAACTAGATCACGAAGCAGGTTTAAGCCTTGGAATTAAACTCAAGATCACGAAGCAAGAGCTTAATCCCGCCTCAAACACTAAGTAATGAGGGGTTTTCTGCATTAAGCAAGAAGAAAATTGATTGAAAACTTTAGTTTCAAACTCATATTTTAATTCACTCAAATCTGAAGTTCTCAAGTGTTTAGCTTGGTTTATATAGACCAAGGCTTACAATCTTGACCCTTGATTACTAAGTACATCTAAAGGTCACAAAAATAGCAGCTAACAACCAAGAAAACGGCAGCCTAGGCTATGACAAAATCTGAAATGAAAAGGACATAAAGCAAAGAAAGTAAACTAATAGTCCAAACTTCCTTGTTTGTAGCTCAACTTCTTATTTATGATTATATGGACTGAAATGGGGCTTGAGGAAACCGTGTAAGAGTCCTTGCTGCAGCCATAAAGTCCCTTGAGCTTTGTTGGTTCAAAAGAGGAAGGTTGATAGCGACATAATGCACAAAAAACTAAGCTTGTTCCAGCCATGGTCCTGATTGTGCACGGTTTTAAAAGCTTGGCAAACTCTATGATAGGAACGGCTTTGGGATATAAGTTCCTACACAAAAACGTCCCAAACTCACCAAAGATTAATCCCATGCTGGAAAATGGCACGACTTCTTAGACGGAATTCATGTTAGACCTCAATCTAGTGCAAGGTCCAAAACCGGGTGAAATGTGGCCTTTCTCGGTTTGATTTGTTTCAATCTCCCCTTCTTCAAAAGGACTTGCCCTCAAGTCCTGGAAATCATCATCCTCATTCTCCACATAGCTTGGACTCAAGTCCCCAACATCAAATGTTACATGAATTCCCAAGAGATCAACTTTGTACTTATTGAACCCAATTTGCTTGATGACTTTGAAAGGACCTTCTTCACTTGCTATGGACTTGTTTTTTCCTTTCTTAAGGACTCTTTGCTTGTTGATTTTAACCCACACAAGGTCCCCGGGCCTGAATATGCGAGCTTGCTTGTTGATTTCCTTGCATTTCATGGCCTTAGCATGGATGGGAGGATCTCTTTCAACCCGTTTCTTGACTCCTTTCCATTCCTCAACAATTGGTTCGAAATTTTGCACTTGGGCAGCCTCATTGCCGTGGCCATTGCCATCACTAGCCTTGCACTTGAATTCAAATGAGTTAGTTAAACTTGGATTAGGAAATGAAGTAGGCTCACATTGCAAGCCTTCAAAGAAACCCTCGGTTTGATCTTTCCATTTGAGTAATGCTTGAACCCTTGGCTCCTTGAACTCATCTTTGGCATGGACAACATGGTCAGTCCCCATGCCGTCCTCCCCTTGACTCACTTTGTCTTCATTGATCAATAATACTTTCTTGGGTGGTTCAAACAAGGACTCGGGTGGTAGGGGTGCTAGCACAACTTTCTTTGAACCAAGCTTGAAAGTATAGGTGTTGTCTTGACCATTATGCATTGAATCTTTATCAAACTCCCATGGTCTTCCAAGTAGAAGATGGCAAGCATCCATAGGTAGAACATCACAAAGAACCTCATCAACATAGTTCTTGCCAATGGAGAAAGACACTAGGCATTGCTTATCCACCTTAATTTCAGCCCCTTTGTTGAGCCACCTCAACTTGTAAGGATTAGGATGATCTTGTGTAGGCAAAGAGAGCTTCTCAATGAGAGTATTAGAAGCCACATTAGTACAACTTCCTCCATCAATGATAAGGTTGCACACTTTCCCTTGAATGGTGCACCTAGACCTAAAGAGTTGTTGTCTTTGGTTTACTTCCATAGGTTGGGTACTCAATGCTCTCCAAATGACCAAACTCATTCCCTCATCCGGTTCTACCACCATGGCAGCCTCCTCTTGCACCGTTTCTTCCTTACTATCATCACAAACAAGGATCTCATCCTCACCCCAATGAACTACCTCAAATGTGCTAAGGGCTCTCTTGGTTGGACACTCTTTAGCATAGTGACCGAACCCTTGACATTGGTAACATTTTTTCAGAGATGTGGTGCTTTTGGTTGGAATCATGGGTGCCTTGCCTTTGTCAAGAGTAGGTGTTTTGTTTTGAGGGGTTGGTTCATCAACCTTGGTCTCGGTTTGGGTGGAGTAGGGGGGCTGTTTTGGCGGCTGTTTTTGTGGTGGCAGCTCTCCCCTTTCCCAATTTCTCAACCCTTAAAGCCAAATTAACGGCTTCATCAAAGGACCATACTTGTTGCATTCTAACCCTATGAGCAATCTTGGTATCTAAACCTTCAACAAATCTAGCAATTTTCTGTTCGGGCTTCTCATTGAGTTCACATTGCAAGGTAAGTTGTTCAAAGTCCCTAAGATATGACTCAAGTGGTTGTTGGTCTTGTTTAAGTTGTGTGAGCTTAATGAAAATGTCTTGAGTGTACTCTTTAGGTATAAACTTCTCATTAAGCTTCTTTTTCAGTTTTAACCAAGACTTAATAGGTTCCTTACCATCCCTTCTTCTCTGATTTTTTAAGTTCTCATACCAAAGGGAAGCATAGCCTTTGAGTTTCAAGATTGCAACTTTAAAAGCTTTGCCATCAGAATAACCTTTAAACTCAAAGACTCTTTCAATGGTCCTAAACCAATCTAACAAATCCTCGGGGTTTAAACTACCATGAAAATCAGGAATTTCTACCTTTAAGTCTTTGTTGGGCTCTCCATGAAAGGCCTCGGCCATGGACTCCTCCGAATCAGAAAGCTCCTCCTCCTCACGGCCACCATGAGCTCGTCCTCTACCCATGAAGCCACGGCCTCTACCCCTGCCTCTAGGTGGTTGTCCTCCTCTTGGTGGTGGTGTTGGAATATTAGCCATGATAACATTGAGAGATTCTAGCAACAAATCACATTTTTCAGAAAGTTGAGTAACTTGTGTTTCGATTCCAGCAATCCTTTCTTCACTCATGGTTGTTTTTTTTTGTGTTTTTAATGTGGTTAGGGTATAATGAACTCACAAAGAAAGGATTTTTGTTGTTAACCAAAGCTCTGATAACCAATTTGGAATAAAACTCTTAGGACTCGATTTTTGGACAGAATTAGAACCAAAAGGACTTGGAAACAGAATTTGAATTGGACGGAATAAGACTCACAAATGGACTGATTTGGACTCAAACAAAGACTAACTAAATGGTTTAAGGATTAAGAAGATAAAAGACTCAAGTTTGCACGATTTTAAGACACAACTAAACTGATTTGGGTCATGACAATCAACACAATGGAAACGAATTAGTTTGAATGACAACAATGGAAAAAGGGTTTGTAAATTAAATGCTTATGAACTAAACATTCAAATAACAATTCCCACAATGACTTAAGGTAACAAAACAGAAACTTTGGGACTGTTTTGACACGAAAACAAGAACAAGTAACCGAGATATGACTTAAACTAGATCACGAAGCAGGTTTAAGCCTTGGAATTAAACTCAAGATCACGAAGCAAGAGCTTAATCCCGCCTCAAACACTAAGTAATGAGGGGTTTTCTGCACTAAGCAAGAAGAAAATTGATTGAAAACTTTAGTTTCAAACTCATATTTTAATTCACTCAAATCTGAAGTTCTCAAGTGTTTAGCTTGGTTTATATAGACCAAGGCTTACAATCTTGACCCTTGATTACTAAGTACATCTAAAGGTCACAAAAATAGCAGCTAACAACCAAGAAAACGGCAGCCTAGGCTATGACAAAATCTGAAATGAAAAGGACATAAAGCAAAGAAAGTAAACTAATAGTCCAAACTTCCTTGTTTGTAGCTCAACTTCTTATTTATGATTATATGGACTGAAATGGGGCTTGAGGAAACCGTGTAAGAGTCCTTGCTGCAGCCATAAAGTCCCTTGAGCTTTGTTGGTTCAAAAGAGGAAGGTTGATAGCGACATAATGCACAAAAAACTAAGCTTGTTCCAGCCATGGTCCTGATTGCGCACGGTTTTAAAAGCTTGGCAAACTCTATGATAGGAACGGCTTTGGGATATAAGTTCCTACACAAAAACGTCCCAAACTCACCAAAGATTAATCCCATGCTGGAAAATGGCACGACTTCTTAGACGGAATTCATGTTAGACCTCAATCTAGTGCAAGGTCCAACACCGGGTGAAATGTGGCCTTTCTCGGTTTGATTTGTTTCAGACTCATTGTGTGAATCATTTGTCCTAGTTAATTAGTCATTGTGACTCGTTGTGTATATCATTTGTCCTTGTTCATTAGTCATTGTGATTCGTTGTGTGAATCATTTGTCCTAGTTCATTAGCCATTGTGACTCGTTTTATGAATCATTTATCCTTGTTCATTAGTTATTGTGACTCTTTGTGTGAATCATTTTGTCCTAGTTAATTACACATTGTGACTCGTTGTGCGAACCATTTGTCTTTATTCATTAGTCATTATGACTCGTTGTGTGAATCCTTTGTCCTAGTTAATTAGTCATTGTGACTTGTTTCATGAATCATTTGTCCTTGTTCATTAATCATTGTGACTCGATGTGTGAATCATTTGTCCTAGTTAATTAGTCATTGTGACTCGTTGTGTAAATCATTTGTCCATATTCATTAGTCCTTGTGACTCGTTGTGTGAATCATTTGTCCTAGTTAATTAGTCATTGTGACTCGTTGTGTGAATCATTTTTCCTTATTCATTAGTCATTGTGACTCGTTGTGTGAATCATTTGTCCTTGTTTATTAGGCATTGTGACTCGTTGTATGAACCATTTGTCCTTGTTCATTAGTCATTGTGACTCGTTGTGTGAATCATTTGTCCTGGTTCATTAGTCATTGTGACTCGTTGTGTGAATCATTTGTCCTTGTTAATTAGTCATTGTGACTCGTTGTATGACTCATTTGTCCTTGTTCATTAGTGTTTGTGACTCGTTGTGTGAAACATTTGTCCTTGTTTGTTAGTCATTGTGACTCGTTGTGTGAATCCTTTGTCCTAGTTTATTAGTCATTGTGACTCGTTTCGTGAATCATTTGTCCTTGTTCATTAGGCATTGTGACTCGTTGTGTGAACCATTTGTCCTTGTTCATTAGTCATTGTGACTCGTTGTGTGAATCATTTGTCCTGGTTCATTAGTCATTGTGACTCGTTGTGTGAATCATTTGTCCTTATTAATTAGTCATTGTGACTCGTTGTATGACTCATTTGTCCTTGTTCATTAGTGTTTGTGACTCGTTGTGTGAAACATTTGTCCTTGTTTGTTAGTCATTGTGACTCGTTGTGTGAATCATTTGTCCTAGTTAATTAGTCATTGTGACTCCTTGCGTGTTCATTAGTCATTGTAAATCGTTGAGTGAATCATTTGTCCTAGTTAATTAGTCATTATGACTCGTTGTGTGAATCATTTGTCCTTGTTCAGTAGTGCTTGTGACTCGTTGTATGAACCATTTGTCCTTTTTCGTTAGTCATTATGACTCGTTGTGTGAATCTTTTGTCCTATTTATTTAGTCATTGTGACTCGTTGTGTGAATCATTTGTCCTTGTTCATTAGTCATTGTGACTCGTTATGTGAATAATTTGTGCTTGTTAATTAGTCATTGTGACTCGTTGTATGACTCATTTGTCGTTGTTCATTAGTGGTTGTGACTCGTTGTGTGAAACATTTGTCCTTGTTTGTTAGTCATTGTGACTCGTGTGAATCCTTTGTCCTAGTTAATTAGTCATTGTGACTTGTTTCGTGAATCATTTGTCCTTGTTCATTAGTCATTGTGACTCGATGTGTGAATCAATTGTCCTAGTTAATTAGTCATTGTGACTCGTTGTGTAAATTATTTGTCCATATTCATTAGTCCTTGTGATTCGTTGTGTGAATCATTTGTCCTAGTTAATTAGTCCTTGTGACTCGTTCTATGAATCATTTGTCCTTGTTCATTAGAGTTTGTGACTTGTTGTGTGAAACATTTGTCCTTGTTCGTTAGTTATTGTGACTCGTTGTGTGAATCCTTTGTCCTAGTTAATTAGTCATTGTGACTCGTTTTATGAATCATTTGTCCTTGTTCCTTAGTCATTGTGACTCATTGTGTGAATCATTTGTCCTAGTTAATTAGTCATTGTGACTCGTTGTGTATATCATTTGTCCTTGTTCATTAGTCATTGTGATTCGTTGTGTGAATCATTTGTCCTAGTTCATTAGCCATTGTGACTCGTTGTATGAATCATTTATCCTTGTTCATTAGTTATTGTGACTCTTTGTGTGAATCATTTTGTCCTAGTTAATTACACATTGTGACTCGTTGTGCGAACCAATTGTCTTTATTCATTAGTCATTATAACTCGTTGTGTGAATCCTTTGTCCTAGTTAATTAGTCATTGTGACTTGTTTCATGAATAATTTGTCCTTGTTCATTAATCATTGTGACTCGATGTGTGAATCATTTGTCCTAGTTAATTAGTCATTGTGACTCGTTGTGTAAATCATTTGTCCATATTCATTAGTCCTTGTGACTCGTTGTGTGAATCATTTGTCCTTGTTCATTAGTCATTGTGACTCGTTGTGTGAATCATTTGTCCTTGTTAATTAGTCATTGTGACTCGTTGTGTGAATCATTTGTCCGTGTTCATTAGGCATTGTGACTCGTTGTGTGAACCATTTGTCCTTGTTCATTAGTCATTGTGACTCGTTGTGTGAATCATTTGTCCTAGTTAATTAGGAATTTTAACTCGTTGTGTGAATCATTTGTCCTAGTTAATTAGTCATTGTAACTCGTTGTGTGAATCATTTATCCTAGTTAATTAGTCATTGTGACACGTTGTGTAAATCATTTGTCCTAGTTATTTAGTCATTGTGACTCGTTGTGTGAATCATTTGTCCTTTTTTATTAGTCATTGTGACTATTTGTTTGAATAATTTGTCCTTGTTAATTAGTCATTGTTACTCGTTGTATGAATCATTTGTCCTTTTTCATTAGTGCTTGTGACTTGTTGTGTGAAACATTTGACCTTGTTCGTTAGTCATTGTGATTCGTTGTGTGAATCATTAATCCTAGTTAATCAGTCATTGTGACTCGTTGTGTGAATCATTTGTCTTGGTTCCTTAGTCATTGTGACTCATTGTGTGAATGATTTGTCCTAGTTAATTAGTCATTGTGACTCGTTGTGTAAATCATTTGTCCATGTTCATTAGTCCTTGTGACTCGTTGTGTGAATTATTTGTCCTTGTTCATTAGTCATTGTGACTCGTTGTGTGAATCATTTGTCCTAGTTAATTAGGCATTGTGACTCGTTGTGTGAATCATTTGTCCTAGTTAATTAGTCATTGTGACTTGTTTCATGAATCATTTGTCCTTGTTCATTAATCATTGTGACTCGATGTGTGAATCATTTGTCCTAGTTAATTAGTCATTGTGACTCGTTGTGTAAATCATTTGTCCATATTCATTAGTCCTTGTGACTCGTTGTGTGAATTATTTGTCCTTGTTCATTAGTCATTGTGACTCGTTGTGTGAATCATTTGTCCTTGTTAATTAGTCATTGTGACTCGTTGTGTGAATCATTTGTCCGTGTTCATTAGGCATTGTGACTCGTTGTGTGAACCATTTGTCCTTGTTCATTAGTCATTGTGACTCGTTGTGTGAATCATTTGTCCTAGTTAATTAGGAATTTTAACTCGTTGTGTGAATCATTTGTCCTAGTTAATTAGTCATTGTAACTCGTTGTGTGAATCATTTATCCTAGTTAATTAGTCATTGTGACACGTTGTGTAAATCATTTGTCCTAGTTATTTAGTCATTGTGACTCGTTGTGTGAATCATTTGTCCTTTTTTATTAGTCATTGTGACTATTTGTTTGAATATTTGTCCTTGTTAATTAGTCATTGTTACTCGTTGTATGAATCATTTGTCCTTTTTCATTAGTGCTTGTGACTTGTTGTGTGAAACATTTGTCCTTGTTCGTTAGTCATTGTGATTCGTTGTGTGAATCATTAATCCTAGTTAATCAGTCATTGTGACTCGTTGTGTGAATCATTTGTCTTGGTTCCTTAGTCATTGTGACTCATTGTGTGAATGATTTGTCCTAGTTAATTAGTCATTGTGACTCGTTGTGTAAATCATTTGTCCATGTTCATTAGTCCTTGTGACTCGTTGTGTGAATTATTTGTCCTTGTTCATTAGTCATTGTGACTCGTTGTGTGAATCATTTGTCCTAGTTAATTAGGCATTGTGACTCGTTGTGTGAATCATTTGTCCTAGTTAATTAGTCATTGTGACTCGTTGTGTGAATCATTTGTCCTGGTTCATTAGTCATTGTGACTCGTTGTGTGAATCATTTGTCCTTGTTAATTAGTCATTGTGACTCGTTGTATTTATCATTTGTCCTTGTTCATTAGTGTTTTTGACTCGTTGTGAGAAACATTTTTCCTTGTTTGTTAGTCATTGTGACTCGTTGTGTGAATCCTTTGTCCTAGTTAATTAGTCATTGTGACTCGTTTCGTGAATCATTTGTCCTTGTTCATTAGTCATTGTGACTCGATGTGTGAATCATTTGTCCTAGTTAATTAGTCATTGTGACTCGTTGCGTGAATCATTTGTCCTTGTTCATTAGTCATTGGAAATCGTTGAGTGAATCATTTGTCCTAGTTAATTAGTCATTATGACTCGTTGTGTGAATCATTTGTCCTTGTTCAGTAATGCTTGTGACTCGTTGTGTAAACCATTTGTCCTTGTTCGTTAGTCATTGTGACTCGTTGTGTGAATCTTTTGTCCTAGTTATTTAGTCATTGTGACTCGTTGTGTGAATCATTTGTTCTTGTTCATTAGTCATTGTGAGTCGTTGTGTGAATCATTTGTCCTTGTTAATTAGTCATTGTGACTCGTTGTATGACTCATTTGTCGTTGTTCATTAGTGGTTTTGACTCGTTGTGTGAAACATTTGTCCTTGTTTGTTAGTCATTGTGACTCGTGTGAATCCTTTGTCCTAGTTAATTAGTCATTGTGACTTGTTTTGTGAATCATTTGTCCTTGTTCATTAGTCATTGTGACTCGATGTGTGAATCATTTGTCCTAGTTAATTAGTCATTTTGACTCGTTGTGTAAATCATTTGTCCATATTCATTAGTCCTTTTGATTCGTTGTGTGAATCATTTGTCCTAGTTAATTAGTCATTGTGACTCGTTCTATGAATCATTTGTCCTTGTTCATTAGAGTTTGTGACTTGTTGTGTGAAACATTTATCCTTGTTCGTTAGTTATTGTGACTCGTTGTGTGAATCATTTGTCCTTGTTCATTAGTCATTGTGACTCATTGTATGACTCATTTGTCCTTGTTCATTAGTGTTTGTGACTCGTTGTGTGAAACATTTGTCCTTGTTTGTTAGTCATTGTGGATCTGGTTGTGTGAATCATTTGTCCTGGTTAATTAGGCATTTTGACTCGTTGTGTGATTCATTTGTCCTTGTTCATTAGTCATTGTAACTCGTTGTGTGAATCATTTGTCCTTGATAATTAGTCATTGTGACTCGCTTACGTAAATCATTTGTCCTTGTTCATTAGTGCTTGTGACTCGTTGTGTGAAACATTTGTCCTTGTTCGTTAGTCATTGTGAATCGTTCTATGAATCATTTGTCCATGTTCATTAGTGCTTGTGACTTGTTGTGTGAAACATTTGTCCTTGTTCGTTAGTCATTGTGATTCGTTGTGTGAATCATTAATCCTAGTTAATCAGTCATTGTGATTCGTTGTGTGAATCATTTTTCCTTGTTCCTTAGTCATTGTGACTCATTGTGTGAATCATTTGTCCTAGTTAATTAGTCATTGTGACTCGTTGTGTAAATCATTTATCCATGTTCATTAGTTCTTGTGACTCGTTGTGTGAATCATTTGTCCTTCTTCATTAGTCATTGTGACTCGTTGTGTGAATCATTTGTCCTAGTTAATTAGGCATTGTGACTCGTTGTCCGAATCGATTGTCCTAGTTAATTAGTCATTGTGACTCGTTGTGTGAATCATTTTTCCTTGTTCATTAGTGCTTGTGACTCATTGTGTGAACCATTTGTCCTTTTTCATTAGTCATTGTGACTCGTTGTGTGAATCTTTTATCCTAGTTATTTAGTCATTGTGACTCGTTGTGTGAATCATTTGTCCTTGTTCATTAGTCATTGTGACTCGTTGTGTGAATCATTTGTCCTTGTTAATTAGTCATTGTGACTCGTTGTATGACTCATTTGTCCATGTTCATTAGTGGTTGTGACTCGTTGTGTGAAACTTTTGTCCTTGTTTGTTAGTCATTGTGACTCGTTGTGTGAATCCTTTGTCCTAGTTAATTAGTCATTGTGACTTGTTTCGTGAATCATTTTTCCATATTCATTAGTCCTTGTGACTCGTTGTGTGAATCATTTGTCCTAGTTAATTAGTCATTGTGACTCGTTATATGAATCATTTGTCCTTGTTCATTAGTTATTGTGACTCGTTGTGTGAATCCTTTGTCCTACTTAATTAGTCATTGTGACTCGTTTTGTGAATCATTTTTCCTTGTTCATTAGTCATTGTGACTCATTGTGTTAATCATTTGTCCTAGTTAATTAGTCATTGTGACTCGTTGTGTAAATCATTTGTCCATATTCATTAGTCCTTGTGACTCGTTGTGTGAATTATTTGTCCTTGTTCATTAGTCATTGTGACTCGTTGTGTGAATCATTTGTCCTTGTTAATTAGTCATTGTGACTCGTTGTGTGAATCATTTGTCCGTGTTCATTAGGCATTGTGACTCGTTGTGTGAACCATTTGTCCTTGTTCATTAGTCATTGTGACTCGTTGTGTGAATCATTTGTCCTAGTTAATTAGGAATTTTAACTCGTTGTGTGAATCATTTGTCCTAGTTAATTAGTCATTGTAACTCGTTGTGTGAATCATTTATCCTAGTTAATTAGTCATTGTGACACGTTGTGTAAATCATTTGTCCTAGTTATTTAGTCATTGTGACTCGTTGTGTGAATCATTTGTCCTTTTTTATTAGTCATTGTGACTATTTGTTTGAATATTTGTCCTTGTTAATTAGTCATTGTTACTCGTTGTATGAATCATTTGTCCTTTTTCATTAGTGCTTGTGACTTGTTGTGTGAAACATTTGTCCTTGTTCGTTAGTCATTGTGATTCGTTGTGTGAATCATTAATCCTAGTTAATCAGTCATTGTGACTCGTTGTGTGAATCATTTGTCTTGGTTCCTTAGTCATTGTGACTCATTGTGTGAATGATTTGTCCTAGTTAATTAGTCATTGTGACTCGTTGTGTAAATCATTTGTCCATGTTCATTAGTCCTTGTGACTCGTTGTGTGAATTATTTGTCCTTGTTCATTAGTCATTGTGACTCGTTGTGTGAATCATTTGTCCTAGTTAATTAGGCATTGTGACTCGTTGTGTGAATCATTTGTCCTAGTTAATTAGTCATTGTGACTCGTTGTGTGAATCATTTGTCCTGGTTCATTAGTCATTGTGACTCGTTGTGTGAATCATTTGTCCTTGTTAATTAGTCATTGTGACTCGTTGTATTTATCATTTGTCCTTGTTCATTAGTGTTTTTGACTCGTTGTGAGAAACATTTTTCCTTGTTTGTTAGTCATTGTGACTCGTTGTGTGAATCCTTTGTCCTAGTTAATTAGTCATTGTGACTCGTTTCGTGAATCATTTGTCCTTGTTCATTAGTCATTGTGACTCGATGTGTGAATCATTTGTCCTAGTTAATTAGTCATTGTGACTCGTTGCGTGAATCATTTGTCCTTGTTCATTAGTCATTGGAAATCGTTGAGTGAATCATTTGTCCTAGTTAATTAGTCATTATGACTCGTTGTGTGAATCATTTGTCCTTGTTCGAATGCTTGTGACTCGTTGTGTAAACCATTTGTCCTTGTTCGTTAGTCATTGTGACTCGTTGTGTGAATCTTTTGTCCTAGTTATTTAGTCATTGTGACTCGTTGTGTGAATCATTTGTTCTTGTTCATTAGTCATTGTGAGTCGTTGTGTGAATCATTTGTCCTTGTTAATTAGTCATTGTGACTCGTTGTATGACTCATTTGTCGTTGTTCATTAGTGGTTTTGACTCGTTGTGTGAAACATTTGTCCTTGTTTGTTAGTCATTGTGACTCGTGTGAATCCTTTGTCCTAGTTAATTAGTCATTGTGACTTGTTTTGTGAATCATTTGTCCTTGTTCATTAGTCATTGTGACTCGATGTGTGAATCATTTGTCCTAGTTAATTAGTCATTTTGACTCGTTGTGTAAATCATTTGTCCATATTCATTAGTCCTTTTGATTCGTTGTGTGAATCATTTGTCCTAGTTAATTAGTCATTGTGACTCGTTCTATGAATCATTTGTCCTTGTTCATTAGAGTTTGTGACTTGTTGTGTGAAACATTTATCCTTGTTCGTTAGTTATTGTGACTCGTTGTGTGAATCATTTGTCCTTGTTCATTAGTCATTGTGACTCATTGTATGACTCATTTGTCCTTGTTCATTAGTGTTTGTGACTCGTTGTGTGAAACATTTGTCCTTGTTTGTTAGTCATTGTGACTGGTTGTGTGAATCATTTGTCCTGGTTAATTAGGCATTTTGACTCGTTGTGTGATTCATTTGTCCTTGTTCATTAGTCATTGTAACTCGTTGTGTGAATCATTTGTCCTTGATAATTAGTCATTGTGACTCGTTCTGTAAATCATTTGTCCTTGTTCATTAGTGCTTGTGACTCGTTGTGTGAAACATTTGTCCTTGTTCGTTAGTCATTGTGAATCGTTCTATGAATCATTTGTCCATGTTCATTAGTGCTTGTGACTTGTTGTGTGAAACATTTGTCCTTGTTCGTTAGTCATTGTGATTCGTTGTGTGAATCATTAATCCTAGTTAATCAGTCATTGTGATTCGTTGTGTGAATCATTTTTCCTTGTTCCTTAGTCATTGTGACTCATTGTGTGAATCATTTGTCCTAGTTAATTAGTCATTGTGACTCGTTGTGTAAATCATTTATCCATGTTCATTAGTTCTTGTGACTCGTTGTGTGAATCATTTGTCCTTCTTCATTAGTCATTGTGACTCGTTGTGTGAATCATTTGTCCTAGTTAATTAGGCATTGTGACTCGTTGTCTGAATCAGTTGTCCTAGTTAATTAGTCATTGTGACTCGTTGTGTGAATCATTTTTCCTTGTTCATTAGTGCTTGTGACTCATTGTGTGAACCATTTGTCCTTTTTCATTAGTCATTGTGACTCGTTGTGTGAATCTTTTATCCTAGTTATTTAGTCATTGTGACTCGTTGTGTGAATCATTTGTCCTTGTTCATTAGTCATTGTGACTCGTTGTGTGAATCATTTGTCCTTGTTAATTAGTCATTGTGACTCGTTGTATGACTCATTTGTCCATGTTCATTAGTGGTTGTGACTCGTTGTGTGAAACTTTTGTCCTTGTTTGTTAGTCATTGTGACTCGTTGTGTGAATCCTTTGTCCTAGTTAATTAGTCATTGTGACTTGTTTCGTGAATCATTTGTCCATATTCATTAGTCCTTGTGACTCGTTGTGTGAATCATTTGTCCTAGTTAATTAGTCATTGTGACTCGTTATATGAATCATTTGTCCTTGTTCATTAGTTATTGTGACTCGTTGTGTGAATCCTTTGTCCTACTTAATTAGTCATTGTGACTCGTTTTGTGAATCATTTTTCCTTGTTCATTAGTCATTGTGACTCATTGTGTTAATCATTTGTCCTAGTTAATTAGTCATTGTGACTCGTTGTGTATATCATTTGTCCATGTTCATTAGTCCTTGTGACTCGTTGTGTGAATCATTTGTCCTAGTTAATTAGTCATTGTGACTCGTTGCGTGAATCATTTGTCCTTGTTCATTAGTCATTGTAAATCGTTGAGTGAATCATTTGTCCTAGTTAATTAGTCATTATGACTCGTTGTGTGAATCATTTGTCCTTGTTCAGTAGTGCTTGTGACTCGTTGTGTGAACCATTTGTCCTTGTTCGTTAGTCATTGTGACTCGTTGTGTGAATCTTTTGTCCTAGTTATTTAGTCATTGTGACTCGTTGTGTGAATCATTTGTCCTTGTTCATTAGTCATTCTGACTCGTTGTGTGAATCATTTGTCCTTGTTAATTAGTCATTGTGACTCGTTGTCTGACTCATTTGTCCTTGTTCATTAGTGTGTGACTCGTTGTGTGAAACATTTGTCCTTGTTTGTTAGTCATTGTGACTCGTTGTGTGAATCCTTTGTCTTAGTTAATTAGTCATTGTGACTTGTTTCGTGAATCATTTGTCCTTGTTTATTAGTCATTGTGACTCGATGTGTGAATCTTTTGTCCTAGTTAATTAGTCATTCTGACTTGTTGTGTAAATCATTTGTCCATATTCATTAGTCCTTGTGACTCGTTGTGTGAATCATTTGTCCTAGTTAATTAGTCATTTGACTCGTTGTGTGAATCATTTGTCCTTGTTCAGTAGTGCTTGTGACTCGTTGTGAGAACCATTTTTCCTTGTTCGTTAGTCATTGTGACTCGTTGTGTGAATATTTTATCCTAGTTATTTAGTCATTGTGACTCGTTGTGTGAATCATTTGTCCTTGTTTATTAGTCATTGTGACTCGTTGTGTGAATCATTTGTCTTTGTTAATTAGTCATTGTGACTCATTGTATGACTCATTTGTCCTTGTTCATTAGTGTTTGTGACTCGTTGTGTGAAACATTTGTCCTTGTTTGTTAGTCATTGTGACTTGTTGTGTGAATCATTTGTCCTAGTTAATTAGGCATTTTGACTCGTTGTGTGATTCATTTGTCCTTGTTCATTAGTCATTGTAACTCGTTGTGTGAATCATTTGTCCTTGATAATTAGTCATTGTGACTCGTTGTGTAAATCATTTGTCCTTGTTCATTAGTGCTTGTGACTCGTTGTGTGAAACATTTGTCCTTGTTCGTTAGTCATTGTGAATCGTTCTATGAATCATTTGTCCATGTTCATTAGTGCTTGTGACTTGTTGTGTGAAACATTTGTCCTTGTTCGTTAGTCATTGTGATTCGTTGTGTGAATCATTAATCCTAGTTAATCGATCATTGTGACTCGTTGTGTGAATCATTTTTCCTTGTTCCTTAGTCATTGTGACTCATTGTGTGAATCATTTGTCCTAGTTAATTAGTCATTGTGACTCGTTGTGTAAATCATTTATCCATGTTCATTAGTCCTTGTGACTCGTTGTGTGAATCATTTGTCCTTCTTCATTAGTCATTGTGACTCGTTGTGTGAATCATTTGTCCTAGTTAATTAGGCATTGTGACTCGTTGTGTGAATCATTTGTCTTAGTTAATTAGTCATTGTGACTCGTTGTGTGAATCATTTTTCCTTGTTCATTAGTGCTTGTGACTCATTTTGTGAACCATTTGTCCTTGTTCATTAGTCATTGTGACTCGTTGTGTGAATCATTTGTCCTTGTTAATTAGTCATTGTGACTCGTTGTGTGACTCATTTGTCCATGTTCATTAGTGGTTGTGACTCGTTGTGTGAAACATTTGTCCTTGTTTGTTAGTCATTGCGACTCGTTGTGTGAATCCTTTGTCCTACTTAATTAGTCATTGTGACTTGTTTCGTGAATCATTTGTCCATATTCATTAGTCCTTGTGACTCGTTGTGTGAATCATTTGTCCTAGTTAATTAGTCATTGTGACTCGTTATATGAATCATTTGTCCTTGTTCATTAGTGTTTGTGACTCGTTGTGAGAAACATTTTTCCTTGTTTGTTAGTCATTGTGACTCGTTGTGTGAATCCTTTGTCCTAGTTAATTAGTCATTGTGACTCGTTTCGTGAATCATTTGTCCTTGTTCATTAGTCATTGTGACTCGATGTGTGAATCATTTGTCCTAGTTAATTAGTCATTGTGACTCGTTGCGTGAATCATTTGTCCTTGTTCATTAGTCATTGGAAATCGTTGAGTGAATCATTTGTCCTAGTTAATTAGTCATTATGACTCGTTGTGTGAATCATTTGTCCTTGTTCAGTAGTGCTTGTGACTCGTTGTGTAAACCATTTGTCCTTGTTCGTTAGTCATTGTGACTCGTTGTGTGAATCTTTTGTCCTAGTTATTTAGTCATTGTGACTCGTTGTGTGAATCATTTGTTCTTGTTCATTAGTCATTGTGAGTCGTTGTGTGAATCATTTGTCCTTGTTAATTAGTCATTGTGACTCGTTGTATGACTCATTTGTCGTTGTTCATTAGTGGTTTTGACTCGTTGTGTGAAACATTTGTCCTTGTTTGTTAGTCATTATGACTCGTGTGAATCCTTTGTCCTAGTTAATTAGTCATTGTGACTTGTTTTGTGAATCATTTGTCCTTGTTCATTAGTCATTGTGACTCGATGTGTGAATCATTTGTCCTAGTTAATTAGTCATTTTGACTCGTTGTGTAAATCTTTTGTCCATATTCATTAGTCCTTTTGATTCGTTGTGTGAATCATTTGTCCTAGTTAATTAGTCATTGTGACTCGTTCTATGAATCATTTGTCCTTGTTCATTAGAGTTTGTGACTTGTTGTGTGAAACATTTATCCTTGTTCGTTAGTTATTGTGACTCGTTGTGTGAATCATTTGTCCTTGTTCATTAGTCATTGTGACTCATTGTATGACTCATTTGTCCTTGTTCATTAGTGTTTGTGACTCGTTGTGTGAAACATTTGTCCTTGTTTGTTAGTCATTGTGACTTGTTGTGTGAATCATTTGTCCTGGTTAATTAGGCATTTTGACTCGTTGTGTGATTTATTTGTCCTTGTTCATTAGTCATTGTAACTCGTTGTGTGAATCATTTGTCCTTGATAATTAGTCATTGTGACTCGTTGTGTAAATCATTTGTCCTTGTTCATTAGTGCTTGTGACTCGTTGTGTGAAACATTTGTCCTTGTTCGTTAGTCATTGTGAATCGTTCTATGAATCATTTGTCCATGTTCATTAGTGCTTGTGACTTGTTGTGTGAAACATTTGTCCTTGTTCGTTAGTCATTGTGATTCGTTGTGTGAATCATTAATCCCGATTAATCGATCATTGTGATTCGTTGTGTGAATCATTTTTCCTTGTTCCTTAGTCATTGTGACTCATTGTGTGAATCATTTGTCCTAGTTAATTAGTCATTGTGACTCGTTGTGTAAATCATTTATCCATGTTCATTAGTCCTTGTGACTCGTTGTGTGAATCATTTGTCCTTCTTCATTAGTCATTGTGACTCGTTGTGTGAATCATTTGTCCTAGTTAATTAGGCATTGTGACTCGTTGTGTGAATCAGTTGTCCTAGTTAATTAGTCATTGTGAATCGTTGTGTGAATCATTTTTCCTTGTTCATTAGTGCTTGTGACTCATTGTGTGAACCATTTGTCCTTGTTCATTAGTCATTGTGACTCGTTGTGTGATTCTTTTATCCTAGTTATTTAGTCATTGTGACTCGTTGTGTGAATCATTTGTCCTTGTTCATTAGTCATTGTGACTCGTTGTGTGAATTATTTGTCCTTGTTAATTAGTCATTGTGACTCGTTGTATGACTCATTTGTCCATGTTCATTAGTGGTTGTGACTCGTTGTGTGAAACATTTGTCCTTGTTTGTTAGTCATTGTGACTCGTTGTGTGAATCCTTTGTCCTAGTTAATTAGTCATTGTGACTTGTTTCGTGAATCATTTGTCCATATTCATTAGTCCTTGTGACTCGTTGTGTGAATCATTTGTCCTAGTTAATTAGTCATTGTGACTCGTTATATGAATCATTTGTCCTTGTTCATTAGTTATTGTGACTCGTTGTGTGAATCCTTTGTCCTACTTAATTAGTCATTGTGACTCGTTTTGTGAATCATTTTTCCTTGTTCATTAGTCATTGTGACTCATTGTGTAAATCATTTGTCCTAGTTAATTAGTCATTGTGACTCGTTGTGTATATCATTTGTCCATGTTCATTAGTCCTTGTGACTCGTTGTGTGAATCATTTGTCCTAGTTAATTAGTCATTGTGACTCGTTGCGTGAATCATTTGTCCTTGTTCATTAGTCATTGTAAATCGTTGAGTGAATCATTTGTCCTAGTTAATTAGTCATTATGACTCGTTGTGTGAATCATTTGTCCTTGTTCAGTAGTGCTTGTGACTCGTTGTGTGAACCATTTGTCCTTGTTCGTTAGTCATTGTGACTCGTTGTGTGAATCTTTTGTCCTAGTTATTTAGTCATTGTGACTCGTTGTGTGAATCATTTGTCCTTGTTCATTAGTCATTCTGACTCGTTGTGTGAATCATTTGTCCTTGTTAATTAGTCATGTGACTCGTTGTCTGACTCATTTGTCCTTGTTCATTAGTGTGTGACTCGTTGTGTGAAACATTTGTCCTTGTTTGTTAGTCATTGTGACTCGTTGTGTGAATCCTTTGTCCTAGTTAATTAGTCATTGTGACTTGTTTCGTAAATCATTTGTCCTTGTTCATTAGTCATTGTGACTCGATGTGTGAATCATTTGTCCTAGTTAATTAGTCATTCTGACTTGTTGTGTAAATCATTTGTCCATATTCATTAGTCCTTGTGACTCGTTGTGTGAATCATTTGTCCTAGTTAATTAGTCATTTGACTCGTTGTGTGATTCATTTGTCCTTGTTCAGTAGTGCTTGTGACTCGTTGTGTGAACCATTTTTCCTTGTTCGTTAGTCATTGTGACTCGTTGTGTGAATATTTTGTCCTAGTTATTTAGTCATTGTGACTCGTTGTGTGAATCATTTGTCCTTGTTTATTAGTCATTGTGACTCGTTGTGTGAATCATTTGTCTTTGTTAATTAGTCATTGTGACTCATTGTATGACTCATTTGTCCTTGTTCATTAGTGTTTGTGACTCGTTGTGTGAAACATTTGTCCTTGTTTGTTAGTCATTGTGACTTGTTGTGTGAATCATTTGTCCTAGTTAATTAGGCATTTTGACTCGTTGTGTGATTCATTTGTCCTTGTTCATTAGTCATTGTAACTCGTTGTGTGAATCATTTGTCCTTGATAATTAGTCATTGTGACTCGTTGTGTAAATCATTTGTCCTTGTTCATTCTTTTGCTTGTGACTCGTTGTGTGAAACATTTGTCCTTGTTCGTTAGTCATTGTGAATCGTTCTATGAATCATTTGTCCATGTTCATTAGTGCTTGTGACTTGTTGTGTGAAACATTTGTCCTTGTTCGTTAGTCATTGTGATTCGTTGTGTGAATCATTAATCCTAGTTAATCGATCATTGTGACTCGTTGTGTGAATCATTTTTCCTTGTTCCTTAGTCATTGTGACTCATTGTGTGAATCATTTGTCCTAGTTAATTAGTCATTGTGACTCGTTGTGTAAATCATTTATCCATGTTCATTAGTCCTTGTGACTCGTTGTGTGAATCATTTGTCCTTCTTCATTAGTCATTGTGACTCGTTGTATGACTCATTTGTCCATGTTCATTAGTGCTTGTGACTCGTTGTGTGAACCATTTGTCCTTGTTCGTTAGTCATTGTGACTCGTTATGTGAATCTTTTGTCCTAGTTATTTAGTCATTGTGACTCGTTGTGTGAATCATTTGTCCTTGTTCATTAGTCATTCTGACTCGTTGTGTGAATCATTTGTCCTTGTTAATTAGTCATTGTGACTCGTTGTCTGACTCATTTGTCCTTGTTCATTAGTGTGTGACTCGTTGTGTGAAACATTTGTCCTTGTTTGTTAGTCATTGTGACTCGTTGTGTGAATCCTTTGTCCTAGTTAATTAGTCATTGTGACTTGTTTCATGAATCATTTGTCCTTGTTCATTAATCATTGTGACTCGATGTATGAATCATTTGTCCTAGTTAATTAGTCATTGTGACTTGTTGTGTAAATCATTTGTCCATATTCATTAGTCCTTGTGACTCGTTGTGTGAATCATTTGTCCTAGTTAATTAGTCATTGTGACTCGTTCTATGAATCATTTGTCCTTGTTCATTAGTGTTTGTGACTTGTTGTGTGAAACATTTGTCCTTGTTCATTAGTTATTGTGACTCGTTGTGTGAATCCTTTGTCCTAGTTAATTAGTCATTGTGACTCGTTTTGTGAATCATTTGTCCTTGTTTATTAGTCATTGTGACTCTTTGTGTGAATCATTTGTCCAAATTAATTAATCATTGTGACTCGTCGTGTGAATCATTTGTCCTTGTTTATTAGTCATTGTGACTCGTTGTGTGAATCATTTGTCTTTGTTAATTAGTCATTGTGACTCATTGTATGACTCATTTGTCCTTGTTCATTAGTTTTGTGACTCGTTGTGTGAAACATTTGTCCTTGTTTGTTAGTCATTGTGACTTGTTGTGTGAATCATTTGTCCTAGTTAATTAGGCATTTTGACTCGTTGTGTGATTCATTTGTCCTTGTTCATTAGTCATTGTAACTCGTTGTGTGAATCATTTGTCCTTGATAATTAGTCATTGTGACTCGTTGTGTAAATCATTTGTCCTTGTTCATTAGTGCTTGTGACTCGTTGTGTGAAACATTTGTCCTTGTTCGTTAGTCATTGTGAATCGTTCTATGAATCATTTGTCCATGTTCATTAGTGCTTGTGACTTGTTGTGTGAAACATTTGTCCTTGTTCGTTAGTCATTGTGATTCGTTGTGTGAATCATTAATCCTAGTTAATCAGTCATTGTGACTCGTTGTGTGAATCATTTTTCCTTGTTCCTTAGTCATTGTGACTCATTGTGTGAATCATTTGTCCTAGTTAATTAGTCATTGTGACACGTTGTGTAAATCATTTATCCATGTTCATTAGTCCTTGTGACTCGTTGTGTGAATCATTTGTCCTTCTTCATTAGTCATTGTGACTCGTTGTGTGAATCATTTGTCCTAGTTAATTAGGCATTGTGACTCGTTGTGTGAATCATTTGTCTTAGTTAATTAGTCATTGTGACTCGTTGTGTGAATCATTTTTCCTTGTTCATTAGTGCTTGTGACTCATTTTGTGAACCATTTGTCCTTGTTAATTAGTCATTGTGACTCGTTGTGTGAATCATTTGTCCTTGTTAATTAGTCATTGTGACTCGTTGTGTGACTCATTTGTCCATGTTCATTAGTGGTTGTGACTCGTTGTGTGAAACATTTGTCCTTGTTTGTTAGTCATTGCGACTCGTTGTGTGAATCCTTTGTCCTACTTAATTAGTCATTGTGACTTGTTTCGTGAATCATTTGTCCATATTCATTAGTACTTGTGACTCGTTGTGTGAATCATTTGTCCTAGTTAATTAGTCATTGTGACTCGTTATATGAATCATTTGTCCTTGTTCATTAGTGTTTGTGACTCGTTGTGAGAAACATTTTTCCTTGTTTGTTAGTCATTGTGACTCGTTGTGTGAATCCTTTGTCCTAGTTAATTAGTCATTGTGACTCGTTTCGTGAATCATTTGTCCTTGTTCATTAGTCATTGTGACTCGATGTGTGAATCATTTGTCCTAGTTAATTAGTCATTGTGACTGCGTCGTTGAATCATTTGCCCTTGTTCATTAGTCATTGGAAATCTTTGAGTGAATCATTTGTCCTAGTTAATTAGTCATTATGACTCGTTGTGTGAATCATTTGTCCTTGTTCAGTAGTGCTTGTGACTCGTTGTGTAAACCATTTGTCCTTGTTCGTTAGTCATTGTGACTCGTTGTGTGAATCTTTTGTCCTAGTTATTTAGTCATTGTGACTCGTTGTGTGAATCATTTGTTCTTGTTCATTAGTCATTGTGAGTCGTTGTGTGAATCATTTGTCCTTGTTAATTAGTCATTGTGACTCGTTGTATGACTCATTTGTCGTTGTTCATTAGTGGTTTTGACTCGTTGTGTGAAACATTTGTCCTTGTTTGTTAGTCATTGTGACTCGTGTGAATCCTTTGTCCTAGTTAATTAGTCATTGTGACTTGTTTTGTGAATCATTTGTCCTTGTTCATTAGTCATTGTGACTCGATGTGTGAATCATTTGTCCTAGTTAATTAGTCATTTTGACTCGTTGTGTAAATCATTTGTCCATATTCATTAGTCCTTTTGATTCATTGTGTGAATCATTTGTCCTAGTTAATTAGTCATTGTGACTCGTTCTATGAATCATTTGTCCTTGTTCATTAGAGTTTGTGACTTGTTGTGTGAAACATTTATCCTTGTTCGTTAGTTATTGTGACTCGTTGTGTGAATCATTTGTCCTTGTTCATTAGTCATTGTGACTCATTGTATGACTCATTTGTCCTTGTTCATTAGTGTTTGTGACTCGTTGTGTGAAACATTTGTCCTTGTTTGTTAGTCATTGTGACTTGTTGTGTGAATCATTTGTCCTGGTTAATTAGGCATTTTGACTCGTTGTGTGATTTATTTGTCCTTGTTCATTAGTCATTGTAACTCGTTGTGTGAATCATTTGTCCTTGATAATTAGTCATTGTGACTCGTTGTGTAAATCATTTGTCCTTGTTCATTAGTGCTTGTCACTCGTTGTGTGAAACATTTGTCCTTGTTCGTTAGTCATTGTGAATCGTTCTATGAATCATTTGTCCATGTTCATTAGTGCTTGTGACTTGTTGTGTGAAACATTTGTCCTTGTTCGTTAGTCATTGTGATTCGTTGTGTGAATCATTAATCCCAGTTAATCAGTCATTGTGATTCGTTGTGTGAATCATTTTTCCTTGTTCCTTAGTCATTGTGACTCATTGTGTGAATCATTTGTCCTAGTTAATTAGTCATTGTGACTCGTTGTGTAAATCATTTATCCATGTTCATTAGTCCTTGTGACTCGTTGTGTGAATCATTTGTCCTTCTTCATTAGTCATTGTGACTCGTTGTGTGAATCATTTGTCCTAGTTAATTAGGCATTGTGACTCGTTGTGTGAATCAGTTGTCCTAGTTAATTAGTCATTGTGACTCGTTGTGTGAATCATTTTTCCTCGTTCATTAGTGCTTGTGACTCATTGTGTGAACCATTTGTCCTTGTTCATTAGTCCTAGGGAGCCAGGTCCAATTCTCATTGCAAAGTATTGAAAAACCAGTCTGAAAGCAAGTTGCAGGAAAGGAGAGATTCCAAAAAGTACATTGCCATTTCTGGACAAACCAAGGAAAAGCTGTGTGTGAGGCTTCTTTAACTTAAGTTTCCATATATCAGAGGGTGCTTGGACTCTAAGTCAAGACCAAGGAGACCACTCGTTCTCACATGAGCAGAAAAAGCTTCAACTACCACGAAAAAACTTGAAAGGCAACAAAGATGTCATCACACTGACTGTCCTCTGCAAACTTAATTTGTTTTCACTCTAGTTTACATTTATGATCTTTTTGCCGTTGTAATATATTATCTAGACTTTGTCCTGACTTATGGGACAATCCTGGCCCTTAGATGAACCTTTATTTCATGTTTAACCTAAAGACAAGGCCTATATAAGGACCCTTGCATCGATCATGTTAGAGGCATTGTTTATGAATGAAAATCTGAGTTTTACTCTCAATTCAAATCTCTTAAATCTTATGTTAGAAACATAGGGTAGAGTCGGGCTTATTGATACTCTGTGCTTGCTTTGTGAGTATTGAATAAGGACTCTGGTAATAGGGTGAGAACAGTCCTGTGCATGCTTGTGGATTGTTTGAGCTTTATTGTCTGTTTCAACTCGAGTATTCTGTGTTAAGTCGTGGTTTTCTTGAGTTAAACATCCCAAATTGTTTAGTTAGCTTCCTGTGCTTGCTGCTGGGAAGACAGTTGAACAATTATATCTCAAATTTACCTCCTTTACTTCACAATTACACCCACACCGGCATCGCTCTTTCTCTCATCGGTTACTGGTTTAGTAATTTATTTAATTTACTTCTGAGTCTCCTAAAATCTTGTAATTTTCACAGAATTTAGTTAAGGTGTCAAGCTTAATTCCTGCAAATTTTCATGAATTTAGGAGTCCATTAGAGTACTCAAACCAAATTTAGAAGTTGATCCTTTTTCCTGCAACTTCACAAATTGCCAAAATATTGTAAGGGGTGGGTGTTTACACATCAGAATCATTTGTCCTAGTTAATTAGTCATTATGACTCGTTGTGTGAATCATTTGTCCTTGTTCAGTAGTGCTTGTGACTCGTTGTGTGAAGCATTTGTCCTTGTTCGTTAGTCATTGTGACTCGTTGCGTGAATCTTTTGTACTAGTTATTTAGTCAATGTGACTCGTTGTGTGAATCTTTTGTCCTTGTTCATTAGTCATTGTGACTCGTTGTGTGAATCATTTGTCCTTGTTAATTAGTCATTGTGACTCGTTGTATGACTCATTTGTCCATGTTCATTAGTGGTTGTGACTCGTTGTGTGAATCTTTTATCCTAGTTATTTAGTCATTGTGACTCGTTGTGTGAATCATTTGTCCTTGTTCATTAGTCATTGTGACTCGTTGTGTGAATCATTTGTCCTTGTTAATTAGTCATTGTGACTCGTTGTATGACTCATTTGTCCATGTTCATTAGTGGTTGTGACTCGTTGTGTGAAACTTTTGTCCTTGTTTGTTAGTCATTGTGACTCGTTGTGTGAATCCTTTGTCCTAGTTAATTAGTCATTGTGACTTGTTTCGTGAATCATTTGTCCATATTCATTAGTCCTTGTGACCCGTTGTGTGAATCATTTGTCCTAGTTAATTAGTCATTGTGACTCGTTATATGAATCATTTGTCCTTGTTCATTAGTTATTGTGACTCGTTGTGTGAATCCTTTGTCCTACTTAATTAGTCATTGTGACTCGTTTTGTGAATCATTTTTCCTTGTTCATTAGTCATTGTGACTCATTGTGTAAATCATTTGTCCTAGTTAATTAGTCATTGTGACCCGTTGTGTATATCATTTGTCCATGTTCATTAGTCCTTGTGACTCGTTGTGTGAATCATTTGTCCTAGTTAATTAGTCATTGTGACTCGTTGCGTGAATCATTTGTCCTTGTTCATTAGTCATTGTAAATCGTTGAGTGAATCATTTGTCCTAGTTAATTAGTCATTATGACTCGTTGTGTGAATCATTTGTCCTTGTTCAGTAGTGCTTGTGACTCGTTGTGTGAACCATTTGTCCTTGTTCGTTAGTCATTGTGACTCGTTGTGTGAATCTTTTGTCCTAGTTATTTAGTCATTGTGACTCGTTGTGTGAATCATTTGTCCTTGTTCATTAGTCATTCTGACTCGTTGTGTGAATCATTTGTCCTTATTAATTAGTCATTGTGACTCGTTGTCTGACTCATTTGTCCTTGTTCATTAGTGTGTGACTCGTTGTGTGAAACATTTGTCCTTGTTTGTTAGTCATTGTGACTCGTTGTGTGAATCCTTTGTCTTAGTTAATTAGTCATTGTGACTTGTTTCGTGAATCATTTGTCCTTGTTCATTAGTCATTGTGACTCGATGTGTGAATCATTTGTCCTAGTTAATTAGTCATTCTGACTTGTTGTGTAAATCATTTGTCCATATTCATTAGTCTTTGTGACTCGTTGTGTGAATCATTTGTCCTAGTTAATTAGTCATTTGACTCGTTGTGTGAATCATTTGTCCTTGTTCAGTAGTGCTTGTGACTCGTTGTGAGAACCATTTTTCCTTGTTCGTTAGTCATTGTGACTCGTTGTGTGAATATTTTGTCCTAGTTATTTAGTCATTGTGACTCGTTGTGTGAATCATTTGTCCTTGTTTATTAGTCATTGTGACTCGTTGTGTGAATCATTTGTCTTTGTTAATTAGTCATTGTGACTCATTGTATGACTCATTTGTCCTTGTTCATTAGTGTTTGTGACTCGTTGTGTGAAACATTTGTCCTTGTTTGTTAGTCATTGTGACTTGTTGTGTGAATCATTTGTCCTAGTTAATTAGGCATTTTGACTCGTTGTGTGATTCATTTGTCCTTGTTCATTAGTCATTGTAACTCGTTGTGTGAATCATTTGTCCTTGATAATTAGTCATTGTGACTCATTGTGTAAATCGTTTGTCCTTGTTCATTAGTGCTTGTGACTCGTTGTGTGTCCTTGTTCGTTAGTCATTGTGAATCGTTCTATGAATCATTTGTCCATGTTCATTAGTGCTTGTGACTTGTTGTGTGAAACATTTGTCCTTGTTCGTTAGTCATTGTGATTCGTTGTGCGAATCATTAATCCTAGTTAATCAGTCATTGTGACTCGTTGTGTGAATCATTTTTCCTTGTTCCTTAGTCATTGTGACTCATTGTGTGAATCATTTGTCCTAGTTAATTAGTCATTGTGACTCGTTGTGTAAATCATTTATCCATGTTCATTAGTCCTTGTGACTCGTTGTGTGAATCATTTGTCCTTCTTCATTAGTCATTGTGACTCGTTGTGTGAATCATTTGTCCTAGTTAATTAGGCATTGTGACTCGTTGTGTGAATCATTTGTCTTAGTTAATTAGTCATTGTGACTCGTTGTGTGAATCATTTTTCCTTGTTCATTAGTGTTTGTGACTCGTTGTGTGAAACATTTGTCCTTGTTTGTTAGTCATTGTGACTTGTTGTGTGAATCATTTGTCCTGGTTAATTAGGCATTTTGACTCGTTGTGTGATTTATTTGTCCTTGTTCATTAGTCATTGTAACTCGTTGTGTGAATCATTTGTCCTTGATAATTAGTCATTGTGACTCGTTGTGTAAATCATTTGTCCTTGTTCATTAGTGCTTGTGACTCGTTGTGGGAAACATTTGTCCTTGTTCGTTAGTCATTGTGAATCGTTCTATGAATCATTTGTCCATGTTCATTAGTGCTTGTGACTTGTTGTGTGAAACATTTGTCCTTGTTCGTTAGTCATTGTGATTCGTTGTGTGAATCATTAATCCCAGTTAATCAGTCATTGTGATTCGTTGTGTGAATCATTTTTCCTTGTTCCTTAGTCATTGTGACTCATTGTGTGAATCATTTGTCCTAGTTAATTAGTCATTGTGACTCATTGTGTAAATCATTTATCCATGTTCATTAGTCCTTGTGACTCGTTGTGTGAATCATTTGTCCTTCTTCATTAGTCATTGTGACTCGTTGTGTGAATCATTTGTCCTAGTTAATTAGGCATTGTGACTCGTTGTGTGAATCAGTTGTCCTAGTTAATTAGTCATTGTGACTCGTTGTGTGAATCATTTTTCCTTGTTCATTAGTGCTTGTGACTCATTGTGTGAACCATTTGTCCTTGTTCATTAGTCATTGTGACTCGTTGTGTGAATCTTTTATCCTAGTTATTTAGTCATTGTGACTTGTTGTGTGAATCATTTGTCCTTGTTCATTAGTCATTGTGACTCGTTGTGTGAATTATTTGTCCTTGTTAATTAGTCATTGTGACTCGTTGTATGACTCATTTGTCCATGTTCATTAGTGGTTGTGACTCGTTGTGTGAAACATTTGTCCTTGTTTGTTAGTCATTGTGACTCGTTGTGTGAATCCTTTGTCCTAGTTAATTAGTCATTGTGACTTGTTTCGTGAATCATTTGTCCATATTCATTAGTCCTTGTGACTCGTTGTGTGAATCATTTGTCCTAGTTAATTAGTCATTGTGACTCGTTATATGAATCATTTGTCCTTGTTCATTAGTTATTGTGACTCGTTGTGTGAATCCTTTGTCCTACTTAATTAGTCATTGTGACTCGTTTTGTGAATCATTTTTCCTTGTTCATTAGTCATTGTGACTCATTGTGTAAATCATTTGTCCTAGTTAATTAGTCATTATGACTCGTTGTGTATATCATTTGTCCATGTTCATTAGTCCTTGTGACTCGTTGTGTGAATCATTTGTCCTAGTTAATTAGTCATTGTGACTCGTTGCGTGAATCATTTGTCCTTGTTCATTAGACATTGTAAATCGTTGAGTGAATCATTTGTCCTAGTTAATTAGTCATTATGACTCGTTGTGTGAATCATTTGTCCTTGTTCAGTAGTGCTTGTGACTCGTTGTGAAGCGTATACGGAGCGGAAGACTTAATTGTGGATTCAAGTGAGGCGAAAGATCCGAATGCACTAGGTGCAACCCGACCAGATCGTGTCACTTGAGGCGTTTTGGGCGAAACGGAAGACTTTTTGTTTTGTTTTTGTGTTTCTTTGTGGAGAAATGAAAAGGATATTTGCTTCGATTTCCTGTGAGGAAATCGAACCAATGGGATATTTGCTATCACTAGACCTATAGCGATAACAATGGGGAATTACTCGAAACGCGTCAAGCAATTCAACTTAAATCATGAGCACGTCCTTAGTTCAAGGCAAGACTCGAAATCATCGACTCTTTGAAAAGATTGAAACAACAAGTTTCTCTCTCTAAAAGGTTTTTTCTTCAACTTGGATGATTACAAATGAGGGAGGCTAGGTCCTTATATAGGACAAAAGCCTTGGCCTCCAAGTAAAACATTAAATGCTAGTTTGTAAGTTCTAGGATGATTAGATGCATGAACTTACAACTTAGACTCTTTTGTCATATCTTATTCAAACTAGGTTGAAAATGCAAAAATATAAAATGAGATTCCTCTCCCCTTGGTGCCGCCACCTTCCTCTCTTTTCTCTTGTTCCCACACGGCATTCCTCTTATTCTCACACGGTTTCAGCGTTCCCACGGCCTTGAGTCTCGATTGCACATATTTCCATTCTTTTATTTGAGCCCATCCAATTTTTGTGTGTGAATAATGCATTACTTGGGCTTGGTTTTGCTTGGTCCTCTAAATTAAGCACAACCTCTTCCATGTGGTCGATATTCGCATCAGGTCGTTTATTAATCGTCCCGCCATACGCATCAAATTCTCTCCCTTAAAAAGAATTGTCCTCAATTCTTGCCTCAGATATCTTAGGGATCAAAGATGAATATTATAAACCCGAACAAACCCGAACACGTAGTCGATTCCTTGATGCCACCGGGATCAAAACAAATCTGGTAGTTAGATTCAAACTTGATTAAGAACATGAAGTAGTTTACGCACCCCGTTGATCTTTTCTTCAGCTCATCATCTTCAATGTAGTCTTCACGTTTATCCATCTCCGGTGATTCGAATTTGTAATGAGTATTGTAAATCACAACCATTTTGTGCCATCTTTGCTTGTGCTTTACTTTCTTGTGATTTCCTTCCCACCACCTTTTATGCACAATTCTACCAACATCCAAATAATGGTTGCTCGAAGCAACAAGTTCACCATGAGCTTCCATGAAAATTGACTTTAATAAGAAATTAGAGTTCCCACCATGTAGCTTCTCGTCAATGTATTTGTCAATTGGTGATTGATACGGTTCTTTGACTTGATACGGTTCCCACCTTCGTATCACATCCTGCACGACTCTTTGCAGTTGGGGCCAATGAAAATGCTCTTTGGGAATATCTACAGTTTTGTTTACCCCGAAATGTCCTCCAAGTCCACCTTCATGAGCTTCTCGAATAAGGAGTTCCCGAGTTGGAAGTTTTGGAACATTAAGTCTATTACCTTTGAAGAGGAAACCATCTGGAATAATGAACTCATCACGAGTTCCGGATTTGCAAATCTCGAAGGTTTCTCCAAAGTCGGGATCATGCTCGTAGTAATCCTTCAATGCCTCAAATCCAAGTAATCGGACATCGAGCACGTTCAATAATGAGTACCGTCGTGAGAGAGCATCGGCCACCACATTACTCTTGCCACGTTTACACTTTGATGAAAGGTGAAAGGATTGTAGGAACTCCACCCACTTGGCATGCCGTGGATTTAACTTTTGTTGTCCATTGATGTGCTTCAGTGATTCGTGGTCCGAGTGGAGGATGAAATGACTCGGCCAAAGGTAGTGACTCCAACGTTGAAGAGCTCTCACGATAGCATAAAATTCTTTCTCGTACGTCGAGTAATTGAGCCGGGCTCCATTCAATTTCTCGGAGAAATAAGCGATGGGTCGCTTTCCTTGTATTAGTACGGCTCCAATTCTAACACCTCTTGCGTCACATTCCATCTCAAATGGTTGAGTGAAATCCGGGAGTGCTAATAACGGTGCCTCGCAAAGTTTCGGAATAATGGTTTCGAACTCCTTTTGAGCGGCTGGGGTCCATACGAAAGTTCCCCTTTTCGTACACTCGGTGATAGGACTAGTAATGGTAATAAAGTCCCGAATGAACCTCCGGTAGAATGAGGCGAATCCATGAAATGATTGGACCTTCGTGATGGTCTTAGGAGTAGGCCATGAGTTGATTGTTTCAATTTTAGATTGATCGACCAAAACTCCGTCTTTTGAAACCCTGTAGCCAAGAAGGATAACGCTCTCGACCAAGAATGAACAATTCTCCTTTTTACGATAGAGTTGTTGCTCTCGGGGCGTATTGAACACCTCGCGCAAGTGTTTCAAATGATCATCCTTGCTCCGGCTGTAGGTCAAAATGTCATCCAAGTAGACGACCACAAATCTGCTCAAGAAAGGTTTGAGTACCACGTTCATGAGTCGCATAAAAGTACTCAGAGCATTGGTTAATCCGAATGGCATGACGGTCCACTCGTATAACCCATGTCTAGCCTTGAACACGGTTTTCCACTTATCCCTTTCTCTCATTCGCATTTGGTGATAACCACTCCTCAAGTCGATTCTAGAAAAGGTTTTGGATCCATGTAACTCATCAAGCATGTCGTCAAGCCTTGGGGTAGAAAAACGATACTTGATAGTTATATTGTTCATGGCTCGACTATTAACGCACATTCGCCACGCCCCATCCTTCTTTGGAGCAAATAGAGTAGGGACAGCACATGGACTTATGCTCTCGCGCACATAACCTCGTTCCATAAATTCCTCGATTTGCAATTCCTTTGCCTCCATCGGATTGCATCTATAGGCCGCTTTGTTTGGTAACGAATCTTCGGGAATGAGATCAATTTGGCGTTCGACCCCCCTAATAAATGGTAAACCAGCGGGTAGTTCCTTGGGAAAGACATCCCCGAATTCCTCATCCGAGTTTGGCACAAGATTAAGATTATCTTGGGTTGCATCGTCATAATTTGTATGATCACCTTCTTCCATGAGAGTTTCATCATGAACTTCTTCCAATTCTTCATCAAAAACAATTGGTAGGTTTGGATCAAATAAAGAAGTCCCTCTTGTATGAGGTTCATACAAGTTGGAAAATATGTCATCTTCGATCACATCTTTAGTTTGATCATCACCACTCAATGGCTCCATAATCTCGCCCTTTTCTCTTTCTTCGAGATTGAACACATCACCCAATCGTTCCTCCTCATCAAACAACTCATCATAAATTGTTGGCAATTTAGCTTTTCCATGTGCTTCAACCATCTTTAATTGTTCACTCTCTTCTAATTCCCTCATTAGAGTGAGATTATCAAACTCGTCGACGTATTTAGAGACACGAAGGCTTCCTTGGTTAAGATTGGCGATCTTACGATAAGTCGTGAGCCTATAAGTTGCTGGAACATATCTCTTGCGCAATTTGTGTTTAAGAGAATCCCAAGATGATAATTTCTTTTTTCTAGTCCGAGCACGCCTTGCTTTCAAACTCTCGTACCATAGTGAAGCCTCTCCACTAAGTCTTCGAATAGCGTACTTGCAGCATTTCGCGTCATCCAGACCCTTGAAATCAAACACTCGTTCAATTTGTCTCTCCCATTCGAGATAAGCCTCGGGATCCATTCCTCCTGTGAACTCGGGTAGTTCACTTACGCTGAACTCGTCAATGACTCGTTCTTGTCTATGCTGCAATTTGGAATCGGCTTCTTGCAAATTCTTCAAGGCCTTTTGGAGACTCTTAAGAAAATTGAGATCGTCGAAGTCCATGTTGATAAAAATTTTCTTTGAAGTTTCGGATCTTTCTCTTTTTTTTTTTTTTTTTTTTTTTTTTTGCTGGTGAACAGTACCGTGAACAGTGATTTTTGTGTTTTTTTTTTTTTTTTTTTTTTTTTGTTGTTCAATTCGTGCCTTCAAGATCCAATCGATTAAACCTCAACTACCTCGCCGAGTTTAATCTTTGAATACCAAGCGCGTTGGATATTCAACTATCAACTGATTGGAACCTCCTTAGGACCGTCTTGATTTTTTTGGGGTGATCAAGAGCCGAAGCTCTGATACCATTTGAAGCGTATACGGAGCGGAAGACTTAATTGTGGATTCAAGTGAGGCGAAAGATCCGAATGCACTAGGTGCAACCCGACCAGATCGTGTCACTTGAGGCGTTTTGGGCGAAACGGAAGACTTTTTGTTTTGTTTTTGTGTTTCTTTGTGGAGAAATGAAAAGGATATTTGCTTCGATTTCCTGTGAGGAAATCGAACCAATGGGATATTTGCTATCACTAGACCTATAGCGATAACAATGGGGAATTACTCAAACGCGTCAAGCAATTCAACTTAAATCTGAGCACGTCCTTAGTTCAAGGCAAGACTCGAAATCATCGACTCTTTGAAAAGATTGAAACAACAAGTTTCTCTCTCTAAAAGGTTTTTTCTTCAACTTGGATGATTACAAATGAGGGAGGCTAGGTCCTTATATAGGACAAAAGCCTTGGCCTCCAAGTAAAACATTAAATGCTAGTTTGTAAGTTCTAGGATGATTAGATGCATGAACTTACAACTTAGACTCTTTTGTCATATCTTATTCAAACTAGGTTGAAAATGCAAAAATATAAAATGAGATTCCTCTCCCCTTGGTGCCGCCACCTTCCTCTCTTTTCTCTTGTTCCCACACGGCATTCCTCTTGTTCTCACACGGTTTCAGCGTTCCCACGGCCTTGAGTCTCGATTGCACATATTTCCATTCTTTTATTTGAGCCCATCCAATTTTTGTGTGTGAATAATGCATTACTTGGGCTTGGTTTTGCTTGGTCCTCTAAATTAAGCACAACCTCTTCCATGTGGTCGATATTCGCATCAGGTCGTTTATTAATCGTCCCGCCATACGCATCACGTTGTGTGAACCATTTGTCCTTGTTCGTTAGTCATTGTGACTCGTTGTGTGAATCTTTTGTCCTAGTTATTTAGTCATTGTGACTCGTTGTGTGAATCATTTGTCCTTGTTCATTAGTCATTCTGACTCGTTGTGTGAATCATTTGTCCTTGTTAATTAGTCATTGTGACTCGTTGTCTGACTCATTTGTCCTTGTTCATTAGTGTGTGACTCGTTGTGTGAAACATTTGTCCTTGTTTGTTAGTCATTGTGACTCGTTGTGTGAATCCTTTGTCCTAGTTAATTAGTCATTGTGACTTGTTTCGTGAATCATTTGTCCTTGTTCATTAGTCATTGTGACTCGATGTGTGAATCATTTGTCCTAGTTAATTAGTCATTCTGACTTGTTGTGTAAATCATTTGTCCTAGTTAATTAGTCATTTGACTCGTTGTGTGATTCATTTGTCCTTGTTCAGTAGTGCTTGTGACTCGTTGTGTGAACCATTTTTCCTTGTTCGTTAGTCATTGTGACTCGTTGTGTGAACCATTTTTCCTTGTTCGTTAGTCATTGTGACTCGTTGTGTGAATATTTTGTCCTAGTTATTTAGTCATTGTGACTCGTTGTGTGAATCATTTGTCCTTGTTTATTAGTCATTGTGACTCGTTGTGTGAATCATTTGTCTTTGTTAATTAGTCATTGTGACTCATTGTATGACTCATTTGTCCTTGTTCATTAGTGTTTGTGACTCGTTGTGTGAAACATTTGTCCTTGTTTGTTAGTCATTGTGACTTGTGTGAATCATTTGTCCTAGTTAATTAGGCATTTTGACTCGTTGTGTGATTCATTTGTCCTTGTTCATTAGTCATTGTAACTCGTTGTGTGAATCATTTGTCCTTGATAATTAGTCATTGTGACTCGTTGTGTAAATCATTTGTCCTTGTTCATTAGTGCTTGTGACTCGTTGTGTGAAACATTTGTCCTTGTTCGTTAGTCATTGTGAATCGTTCTATGAATCATTTGTCCATGTTCATTAGTGCTTGTGACTTGTTGTGTGAAACATTTGTCCTTGTTCGTTAGTCATTGTGATTCGTTGTGTGAATCATTAATCCTAGTTAACCAGTCATTGTGACTCGTTGTGTGAATCATTTTTCCTTGTTCCTTAGTCATTGTGACTCATTGTGTGAATCATTTGTCCTAGTTAATTAGTCATTGTGACTCGTTGTGTAAATCATTTATCCATGTTCATTAGTCCTTGTGACTCGTTGTGTGAATCATTTGTCCTTCTTCATTAGTCATTGTGACTCGTTGTATGACTCATTTGTCCATGTTCATTAGTGCTTGTGACTCGTTGTGTGAACCATTTGTCCTTGTTCGTTAGTCATTGTGACTCGTTATGTGAATCTTTTGTCCTAGTTATTTAGTCATTGTGACTCGTTGTGTGAATCATTTGTCCTTGTTCATTAGTCATTCTGACTCGTTGTGTGAATCATTTGTCCTTGTTAATTAGTCATTGTGACTCGTTGTCTGACTCATTTGTCCTTGTTCATTAGTGTGTGACTCGTTGTGTGAAACATTTGTCCTTGTTTGTTAGTCATTGTGACTCGTTGTGTGAATCCTTTGTCCTAGTTAATTAGTCATTGTGACTTGTTTCATGAATCATTTGTCCTTGTTCATTAATCATTGTGACTCGATGTGTGAATCATTTGTCCTAGTTAATTAGTCATTGTGACTTGTTGTGTAAATCATTTGTCCATATTCATTAGTCCTTGTGACTCGTTGTGTGAATCATTTCTCCTAGTTAATTAGTCATTGTGACTCGTTCTATGAATCATTTGTCCTTGTTCATTAGTGTTTGTGACTTGTTGTGTGAAACATTTGTCCTTGTTCATTAGTTATTGTGACTCGTTGTGTGAATCCTTTGTCCTAGTTAATTAGTCATTGTGACTCGTTTTGTGAATCATTTGTCCTTGTTTATTAGTCATTGTGACTCATTGTGTGAATCATATGTCCTAGTTAATTAGTCATTGTGACTCGTTGTGTATATCATTTGTCCATGTTCATTAGTCCTTGTGACTCGTTGTGTGAATCATTTGTCCTAGTTAATTAGTCATTGTGACTCATTGTGTGAATCATTTGTCCTAGTTAATTAGTCATTGTGACTCGTTGTGTATATCATTTGTCCATGTTCATTAGTCCTTGTGACTCGTTATGTGAATCATTTGTCCTAGTTAATTAGTCATTGTGAGTCGTTGCGTGAATCATTTGTCATTGTTCATTAGTCATTGTAAATCGTTGAGTGGATCATTTGTCCTAGTTAATTAGTCATTGTGACTCGTTGTGTGAATCATTTGTCCTTGTTCAGTAGTGCTTGTGACTCGTTGTGTGAACCATTTGTCCTTATTCGTTAGTCATTGTGACTCGTTGTGTGAATCATTTGTCCGTGTTCTTTAGGCATTGTGACTCGTTGTGTGAACCATTGGGTTCATTAGTCATTGTGACTCGTTGTGTGAATCATTTGTCCTAGTTAATTAGGAATTTTGACTCGTTGTGTGAATCATTTGTCCTAGTTAATTATTTATTGTAACTTGTTGTGTGAATCATTTATCCTAGTTAATTAGTCATTGTGACACGTTGTGTAAATCATTTGTCCTTGTTCGTTAGTCATTTTGACTCGTTGTGTGAATCTTTTGTCCTAGTTATTTAGTCATTGTGACTCGTTGTGTGAATCATTTGTCCTTTTTTATTAGTCATTGTGACTCGTTGTTTGAATCATTTGTCCTAGTTAATTAGTCATTGTGACTCGTTGTGTAAATCATTTGTCCATGTTCATTAGTCCTTGTGACTCGTTGTGTGAATCATTTGTCCTTGTTCATTAGTCATTGTAACTCGTTGTGTGAATCATTTGTCCTAGTTAATTAGGCATTGTGACTCGTTGTGTGAATCATTTGTCCTAGTTAATTAGTCATTGTGACTCGTTGTGTAAATCATTTTTCCTTGTTCATTAGTCATTGTGACTCGTTGTGTGAATCATTTGTCCTTGTTAATTAGTCATTGTGACTCGTTGTATGACTCATTTGCCCTTGTTCATTAGTGTTTGTGACTCGTTGTGTGAAACATTTGTCCTTGTTTGTTAGTCACTGTGACTCGTTGTGTGAATCCTTTGTCCTAGTTAATTAGTCATTGTGACTCGTTTCGTGAATCATTTGTCCTTGTTCATTTGTCATTGTGACTCGATGTGTGAATCATTTGTCCTAGTTATTTAGTCATTGTGACTCGTTGCGTGAATCATTTGTCCTTGTTCATTAGTCAATGTAAATCGTTGAGTGAATCATTTGTCCTAGTTAATTAGTCATTATGACTCGTTGTGTGAATCATTTGTCCTTGTTCAGTAGTGCTTGTGACTCGTTGTGTGAAGCATTTGTCCTTGTTCGTTAGTCATTGTGACTCGTTGTGTGAATCATTTGTCCTTGTTAATTTGTCATTGTGACTCGTTGTCTGACTCATTTGTCCTTGTTCATTAGTGTGTGACTCGTTGTGTGAAACATTTGTCCTTGTTTGTTAGTCATTGTGACTCGTTGTTTGAATCCTTTGTCCTAGTTAATTAGTCATTGTGACTTGTTTCGTGAATCATTTGTCCTTGTTCATTAATCATTGTGACTCGATGTGTGAATCATTTGTCCTAGTTAATTAGTCATTGTGACTCGTTGTGTAAATCATTTGTCCATATTCATTAGTCCTTGTGACTCGTTGTGTGAATCATTTGTCCTAGTTAATTAGTCATTGTGACTCGTTCTATGAATCATTTGTCCTTGTTCATTAGTGTTTGTGACTTGTTGTGTGAAACATTTGTCCTTGTTCGTTAGTTATTGTGACTCGTTGTGTGAATCCTTTGTCCTAGTTAATTAGTCATTGTGACTCGTTTTGTGAATCATTTGTCCTTGTTCATTAGTCATTGTGACTCATTGTGTGAATCATTTGTCCTAGTTTAGTCATTGTGACTCGTTGTGTATATCATTTGTCCATGTTCATTAATCCTTGTGACTCGTTGTGTGAATCATTTGCCCTAGTTAATTAGTCATTGTGAGTCGTTGCGTGAATCATTTGTCATTGTTCATTAGTCATTGTAAATCGTTGAGTGCATCATTTGTCTTAGTTAATTAGTCATTGTGACTCGTTGTGTGAATCATTTGTCCTTGTTCAGTAGTGCTTGTGACTCGTTGTGTGAACCATTTGTCCTTGTTCGTTAGTCATTGTGACTCGTTGTGTGAATCTTTTGTCCTAGTTAATTAGTCATTGTGACTCGTTGTGTTAATCATTTGTCCTTGTTCATTAGTCATTGTGACTCGTTGTGTGAATCATTTGTCCTTGTTAATTAGTCATTGTGACTCGTTGTGTGAATCATTTGTCCGTGTTCATTGGGCATTGTGACTCGTTGTGTGAATCTTTTGTCCTAGTTAATTAGTCATTGTGACTCGTTGTGTTAATCATTTGTCCTTGTTCATTAGTCATTGTGACTCGTTGTGTGAATCATTTGTCCTTGTTAATTAGTCATTGTGACTCGTTGTGTGAATCATTTGTCTGTGTTCATTGGGCATTGTGACTCGTTGTGTGAACCATTTGTCCTTGTTCATTAGTCATTGTGACTCGTTGTGTGAATCATTTGTCCTAGTTAATTAGGAATTTTGACTCGTTGTGTGAATCATTTGTCCTAGTTAATTAGTCATTGTAACTCGTTGTGTGAATCATTTATCCTAGTTATTGTGACACGTTGTGTAAATCATTTGTCCTTGTTCGTTAGTCATTGTGACTCGTTGTGTGAATCTTTTGTCCTAGTTATTTAGGCATTGTGACTCGTTGTGTGAATCATTTGTCCTTTTTTATTCGTCATTGTGACTCTTTGTTTGAATCATTTGTCCTTGTTAATTACTCATTGTGACTCGTTGTATGAATCATTTGTCCTTGTTCATTAGTGCTTGTGGTTGTGTGAAACATTTGTCCTTGTTCGTTAGTCATTGTGATTCGTTGTGTGAATCATTAATCCTAGTTAATCAGTCATTGTGACTCGTTGTGTGAATCATTTGTCTTGGTTCCTTAGTCATTGTGTCTCATTGTGTGAATCATTTGTCCTAGTTAATTAGTCATTGTGACTCGTTGTGTAAATCATTTGTCCATGTTCATTAGTCCTTGTGACTCATTGTGTGAATCATTTGTCCTTGTTCATTAGTCATTGTGACTCGTTGTGTGAATCATTTGTCCTAGTTAATTAGGCATTGTGACTCGTTGTGTGAATCATTTTTCCTTGTTCATTAGTCATTGTGACTCGTTGTGTGAATCATTTGTCCTTGTTCATTAGGCATTGTGACTCGTTGTGTGAACCATTTGTCCTTGTTCATTAGTCATTGTGACTCATTGTGCGCATCATTTGTCCTAGTTTAGTCATTGTGACTCGTTGTGTATATCATTTGTCCATGTTCATTAATCCTTGTGACTCGTTGTGTGAATCATTTGTCCTACTTAATTAGTCATTGTGAGTCGTTGCGTGAATCATTTGTCATTTTTATTCATTAGTCATTGTAAATCGTTGAGTGGATCATTTGTCTTAGTTAATTAGTCATTGTGACTCGTTGTGTGAATCATTTGTCCTTGTTCAGTAGTGCTTGTGACTCGTTGTGTGAACCATTTGTCCTTGTTCGTTAGTCATTGTGGCTCGTTGTGTGAATCTTTTGTCCTAGTTAATTAGTCATTGTGACTCGTTGTGTTAATCATTTGTCCTTGTTCATTAGTCATTGTGACTCGTTGTGTGAATCATTTGTCCTTGTTAATTAGTCATTGTGACTCGTTGTGTGAATCATTTGTCCGTGTTCATTAGGCATTGTGACTCGTTGTGTGAACCATTTGTCCTTGTTCATTAGTCATTGTGACTCGTTGTGTGAATCATTTGTCCTAGTTAATTAGGAATTTTGACTCGTTGTGTGAATCATTTGTCCTAGTTAATTAGTCATTGTAACTCGTTGTGTGAATCATTTATCCTCGTTAATTAGTCATTGTGACACGTTATGTAAATCATTTGTCCTTGTTCGTTAGTCATTGTGACTCGTTGTGTGAATCTTTTGTCCTAGTTATTTAGGCATTGTGACTCGTTGTGTGAATCATTTGTCCTTTTTTATTAGTCATTGTGACTCTTTGTTTGAATCATTTGTCCTTGTTAATTACTCATTGTGACTCGTTGTATGAATCATTTGTCCTTGTTCATTAGTGCTTGTGGTTGTGTGAAACATTTGTCCTTGTTCGTTAGTCATTGTGATTCGTTGTGTGAATCATTAATCCTAGTTAATCAGTCATTGTGACTCGTTGTGTGAATCATTTGTCTTGGTTCCTTTGTCATTGTGTCTCATTGTGTGAATCATTTGTCCTAGTTAATTAGTCATTGTGACTCGTTGTGTAAATCATTTGTCCATGTTCATTAGTCCTTGTGACTCGTTGTGTGAATCATTTGTCCTTGTTCATTAGTCATTGTGACTCGTTGTGTGAATCATTTGTCCTAGTTAATTAGGCATTGTGACTCGTTGTGTGAATCATTTGTCCTAGTTAATTAGTCATTGTGACTCGTTGTGTGAATCATTTTTCCTTGTTCATTAGTCATTATGACTCGTTGTGTGAATCATTTGTCCTTGTTCATTAGGCATTGTGACTCGTTGTGTGAACCATTTGTCCTTGTTCATTAGTCATTGTGACTCATTGTGTGAATCATTTGTCCTAGTTAATTAGTCATTGTGACTCGTTGTGTATATCATTTGTCCATGTTCATTAGTCCTTGTGACTCGTTGTGTGAATCATTTGTCCTAGTTAATTAGTCATTGTGAGTCGTTGCGTGAATCATTTGTCATTGTTCATTAGTCATTGTAAATCGTTGAGTGGATCATTTGTCCTAGTTAATTAGTCATTGTGACTCGTTGTGTGAATCATTTGTCCTTGTTCAATTGTGCTTGTGACTCGTTGTGTGAACCATTTGTCTATGTTCGTTAGTCATTGTGACTCGTTGTGTGAATCTTTTGTCCTAGTTAATTAGTCATTGTGACTCGTTGTGTTAATCATTTGTCCTTGTTCATTAGTCATTGTGACTCGTTGTGTGAATCATTTGTCCTTGTTAATTAGTCATTGTGACTCGTTGTGTGAATCATTTGTCTGTGTTCATTAGGCATTGTGACTCGTTGTGTGAACCATTTGTCCTTGTTCATTAGTCATTGTGACTCGTTGTGTGAATCATTTGTCCTAGTTAATTAGGAATTTTGACTCGTTGTGTGAATCATTTGTCCTAGTTAATTAGTCATTGTAACTCATTGTGTGAATCATTTATCCTAGTTAATTAGTCATTGTGACACGTTGTGTAAATCATTTGTCCTTGTTCGTTCGTCATTGTGACTCGTTGTGTGAATCTTTTGTCCTGTTATTTAGTCATTGTGACTCGTTGTGTGAATCATTTGTCCTTTTTTATTAGTCATTATGACTCTTTGTTTGAATCATTTGTCCTTGTTAATTAGTCATTGTGACTCGTTGTATGAATCATTTGTCCTTGTTCATTAGTGCTTGTGGTTGTGTGAAACATTTGTCCTTGTTCATTAGTCATTGTGATTCGTTGTGTGAATCAATAATCCTAGTTAATCAGTCATTGTGACTCGTTGTGTGAATCATTTGTCTTGGTTCCTTAGTCATTGTGACTCATTGTGTGAATCATTTGTCCTAGTTAATTAGTCATTGTGACTCGTTGTGTAAATCATTTGTCCATGTTCATTAGTCCTTGTGACTCGTTGTGTGAATCATTTGTCCTTGTTCATTAGTCATTGTGACTCGTTGTGTGAATCATTTGTCCTAGTTAATTAGGCCTTATGACTCGTTGTGTGAATCATTTGTCCTGGTTAATTAGTCATTGTGACTCGTTGTGTGAATCATTTTTCCTTGTTCATAAGTCATTGTGACTCGTTGTGTGAATCATATGTTGAAGTAATACTCTAAGGACTCGAAATTGGACTGAAATTGACACGATTTGGACAGTGATATGAACCGTTTAATCGTTCTAAAAACGACTAAAAAACTCAACAGGGACTCTGAAGACTGCAATCGAACAGTCGACAGAACTGTTTAAACCACGATTCCAGAACTCTACAATCGTATAGAGTAAAGGAAGTGAAAGGGATATGGATTAACCCAAGCACACAGCCACTAGGTTAAAACTAAAAAGGATAATTTTCAAGCACCCAGCAAAGAAAAATACCCAAGGACTATCTTCAAGCACACAGCAAAGAAGAATACCCGACTCTAAGCACTAAGCAAAAGAGGTTTAGTAGAAATCAATGTTTCTAACTTGTGTTTTTTTCATTCATCCAAAATCTGATTTTTACACTAAGGAATGCCTTGCTTTTATAGGCCAAGCTAAGCAATCCTATCCATCCATCTAATCCTAGCATCTAACGGCTCTAAAGCACCTAGGAAAACCGATACAAAAGTGGCCCAAGGCCTTACACAAGTTCTTACACAAATTGAAAAACAAATGCATAAAAACAAGGTGTATAAGGGTTAGAACATGTAAGAAAAGCTCAAGGGATTGTCTTGGACAAATTGGGAAGCTTGAAAGCGACCTTTGTCCTTGATGTTGCAAACCGTGCAAAAAGGGGCCACCGGTTTTGTTCCTTGCCTTCCTTGATTATTTGGACTCCTTGGAAACTTCAAATAGTCCTCATACCAGCCGAAATAGAGCCTTGGAGTAGCCATCATAGAGTCAAACAAAAGCCCTTACACAAGCCTTACACACATGTAAGAGTGAAAGCGACATGTGGACCTTCCTCGAAAGCGACATTTGATCTTCATTTGAAAATGATAAAACAGCCCTCTTGGACTCTCTTGGACAACCAACCAACTCTTATTTAGCCTAGGATTGTCTTGATTTATTTAACTAGAAAGAATAGGACCATTTGGAAGCGAACTAAGGTCGATTGTTGAAAACCGATAAACCCGTCACCCGGTTTTGTCTCGTGACTTTATCTTAGTTCGGATCCTTATTTAAATAAAAGTCCCTAGCCAAAAAGTCTCCAAATTCATTAAAGAAATGAGACATGACAAAAATTACCGTGCCTTTTTAGACGGATTTTGGAGTTTGGACCTCGTTTTACGTGAAGGATCAAAATCGGGTGGAAGCATGGTTTAGGCGTGGCTCCTTTTGCTTCATTTGTCCTTGTTCATTAGGCATTGTGACTCGTTGTGTGAACCATTTGTCCTTGTTCATTAGTCATTGTGACTCGTTGTGTGAATCATTTGTCCTGGTTCATTAGTCATTGTGACTCGTTGTGTAAATCATTTGTCCTTGTTAATTAGTCATTGTGACTCGTTGTATGACTCATTTATCCTTGTTCATTAGTGTTTGTGACTCGTTGTGTGAAACATTTGTCCTTGTTTGTTAGTCATTGTGACTCGTTGTGTGAATCCTTTGTCCTAGTTAATTAGTCATTGTGACTCGTTTCGTGAATCATTTGTCCTTGTTCATTAGTCATTGTGACTCGATGTGTGAATCATTTGTCCTAGTTAATTAGTCATTGTGACTCATTGTGTAAATCATCTGTCCATATTCATTAGTCCTTGTGACTCGTTGTGTGAATCATTTGTCCTAGTTAATTAGTCATTGTGACTCGTTCTATGAATCATTTGTCCATGTTCATTAGTGTTTGTGACTTGTTGTGTGAAACATTTGTCCTTGTTCGTTAGTTATTGTGACTCGTTGTATGAATCCTTTGTCCTAGTTAATTAGTCATTGTGACTCGTTTTGTGAATCATTTGTCCTTGTTCAATAGTCATTGTGACTCATTATGTGAATCATTTGTTCTAGTTAATTAGTCATTGCGACTCGTTTTGTGAATCATTTGTCCTTGTTCATTAGTCATTGTGACTCATTGTGTGAATCATTTGTCCTAGTTAATTAGTCATTGTGACTCGTTGCGTGAATCATTTGTCCTTGTTCATTAGTCATTGTAACTCGTTGAGTGAATCATTTGTCCTAGTTAATTAGTCATTGTGACTCGTTGTGTGAATCATTTGTCCTTGTTCAGTAGTGCTTCTGACTCGTTGTGTGAACCATTTGTCCTTGTTCGTTAGTCATTGTGACTCGTTGCGTGAATCTCTTGTCCTAGTTAATTAGTCATTGTGACTCATTGTGTTAATCATTTGTCCTTGTTCATTAGTCATTGTGACTCGTTGTGTGAATCATTTGTCCTTGTTAATTAGTCATTGTGACTCGTTGTGTGAATCATTTGTCCGTGTTCATTAGGCATTGTGAGTCGTTGTGTGAACCATTTGTCCTTGTTCATTAGTCATTATCACTCGTTGTGTGAATCATTTGTCCTAGTTAATTAGGCATTTTGACTCGTTGTGTGAATCATTTGTCTTAGTTAATTAATCATTGTAACTCGCTGTGTGAATCATTTGTCCTAGTTAATTAGTCATTGTGACTCGTTGTGTAAATCATTTGTCCTTGTTCGTTAGTCATTGTGACTCGTGTAAATCTTTTGTCCTAGTTATTTAGTCATTGTGACTCATTGTGTGAATCATTTGTCCTTGTTTATTAGCCATTGTGACTCGTTATGTGAATCATTTGTCCTTGTTAATTAGTCATTGTGACTTGGTGTATGAATCATTTGTCCTTGTTCATTAGTGCTTGTGACATGTTGTGTGAAACATTTGTCCTTGTTCGTTAGTCATTGTGATTCGTTGTGTGAATCATTAATCCTAGTTAATCACCCATTGGGACTCGTTGTGTGAATCATTTGTCCTTGTTCCTTTGTCATTGTGACTCATTGTGTGAATCTTTTGTCCTAGTTAAATAGTCATTGTGACTCGTTGTGTAAATCATTTGTCCATGTTCATTAGTCCTTGTGACTCGTTGTGTGAATCATTTGTCCTTATTCATTAGTCATTGTGACTCGTTGTCAGAATCATTTGTCCTAGTTAATTAGGCATTGTGACTCGTTGTGTGAATTATTTGTCCTAGTTAATTAGTCATTGTGACTCATTGTGTGAATCATTTGTCCTTGTTCATTAGTCATTGTGACTCGTTGTGTGAATCATTTGTCCGGGTTCATTAGTCATTGTCACTCGTTGTGTGGATCATTTGTCCTTGTTAATTAGTCATTGTGACTCGTTGTATGACTCATTTGTCCTTGTTCATTAGTGTTTGTGACTCATTTTGTGAAACATTTTTCCTTGTTTGTTAGTCATTGTGACTCGTTGTGTGAATCCTTTGTCCTAGTTAATTAGTCATTGTGACTCGTTTCGTGAATCATTTGTCCCTGTTCATTAGTCATTGTGACTCGATGTGTGAATCATTTGTCCTAGTTAATTAGTCATCGTGACTCGTTGCGTGAATCATTTGTCCTTGTTCATTAGTCATTGTAAATCGTTGAGTGAATCATTTGTCCTAGTTAATTAGTCATTATGACTCGTTGTGTGAAACATTTGTCCTTGTTCGTTAGGCATTGTGACTCGCTGTGCGAATTATTTGTCCTAGTTAATTAGTCATTGTGACTGGTTGTGTGAATCATTTGTCCTTGTTCATTAGTCATTGTGACTCGTTGTGTAAATCATCTGTCCATATTCATTAGTCCTTGTGACTCGTTGTGTGAATCATTTGTCCTAGTTAATTAGTCATTGTGACTCGTTCTATGAATCATTTGTCCTTGTTCATTAGTGTTTGTGACTTATTTTGTGAAACATTTGTCCTTGTTCGTTAGTTATTGTGACTCGTTGTGTGAATCCTTTGTCCTAGTTAGTTAGTCATTGTGACTCGTTTTGTGAATCATTTGTCCTTGTTCAATAGTCATTGTGACTCATTGTGTGAATCATTTGTCCTAGTTATTTAGTCATTGTGACTCGTTTTGTGAATCATTTGTCCTTGTTCATTAGTCATTGTGACTCATTGTGTCAATCATTTGTCCTAGTTAATTAGTCATTGTGACTAGTTGTGTTAATCATTTGTCCTTGTTCATTAGTCATTGTGACTCGTTGTGTGAATCATTTGTCCTTGTTAATTAGTCATTGTGACTCGTTGTGTGAATCATTTGTCCGTGTTCATTAGGCATTGTGACTCGTTGTGTTAATCATTTGTCCTTGTTAATTAGTCATTGTGACTCGTTGTGTGAATCATTTGTCCTTGTTAATTAGTCATTGTGACTCGTTGTGTGAATCATTTGTCCTTGTTAATTAGTCATTGTGACTCGTTGTGTGATTCATTTATCCGTGTTCATTAGGCATTGTGACTCGTTGTGTGAACCATTTGTCCTTGTTCATTAGTCATTATCACTCGTTATGTGAATCATTTGTCCTAGTTAATTAGGCATTTTGACTCGTTGTGTGAATCATTTGTCTTAGTTAATTAATCATTGTAACTCGCTGTGTGAATCATTTGCCCTAGTTAATTAGTCATTGTGACTCGTTGTGTAAATCATTTGTCCTTGTTCGTTAGTCATTGTGACTCGTTGTGTGAATCTTTTGTCCTAGTTATTTAGTCATTGTGACTCGTTGTGTGAATCATTTGTCCTTGTTTATTAGTCATTGTGACTCGTTATGTGAATCATTTGTCCTTGTTAATTAGTTATTGTGACTCTGTGTATGAATCATTTGTCCTTGTTCATTAGTGCTTGTGACATGTTGTGTGAAACATTTGTCCTTGTTCGTTAGTCATTGTGATTCGTTGTGTGAATCATTAATCCTAGTTAATCATGGAGTGAAACCTCTCACTCGATAATTTAAGTGGAAAAACTAAAGAAAATGAGCCTAAGTTTGCATGAAACAAACTGAAATTTTAGGCGTGTCCTTGCGGGACGATTGAGGATATGTCTAGACCCGAACACAAAGCAATTGGAATAGACTCGATAGTTTAAAGCGCACAAGCAAGTAAACTACCAAACTCCAAGCACACAGCAAAGGAGCTCTTCAAGCACAAAGCAAAGAAGAGATTTTAATGAAGAAAACTCATGTTTCTTACTTGGTTTTTAACTTAAGCAAATCTGAATATTACACTTGGGAACTTGGCTTATTTATAGCCCAAGTCCTTCTAATCTTAACCATCCAAATTACATCCAATGGCTATCATTAAACTACTTAGAAAATAATAAAAGTTGCTGAAAAATCTATCCTAGGCAGCCAAGAGCATCAACCAAGCAAGAACAATCCAAATGGTCTTCTCAAGGTCTTACAATGAAAGGGACATAAGAGCTATCCTAGGAACACACAATTGGAGGCTTCCTTAGTCCATTTTCGGCTGGTATAAGCCCTTGAGAGCAGCCCCCAATGCTCTTACACAATTGTAAGAATGATAGTGACACTTTGGATCTTCCTTGAAAGCGACATTTGAGCTAACTCTTCAAAATAAAGAAAACAGCCTCCTAGGACTGATTTGGACGGTTTGAGCAGCTGAAAAACGTCCTAGGATGGTCTTCATGTGATTACTAAAAAGATGGGACCGATTGGAAGCAAACTAAGCTCGTTTGTTGAAAACCGATAAACTCGTTACTCGGTTTTGTCTTGCGAATTCATCTCAGCTTGGATCCTTATTTAAATAAAAGTCCCTACACAAAAAGTCTCAAAATTCATTATAGAGTTGAGACATGACAAAAATTACCATGCTTTCCTAGACGGATTTTGAGTTTGACCCCAAAATAGAAGACGAGCCAAAACCGGGTTGTAGAACATCTCAGGAATTCAGTCGCATTTTGTAAGAGGCATATCTCTTAGCTCAGGATGAATATCAGGGCACATTATAGCTCATTTGAAAGCTAAGGGAGTTAGCTTTCACCTCCAAAAAGAATCAACCTTATATGTTGAGTAAATCTTGAGTTATTGAACTTTTAGTGCACGTAGGTCATGGGCTGTCCAGTAATGCGCAATCTGTTTGCATCCACCATATCTCAAGCTATAGAGTAGCTATAGTAGTGATTCAAATTTCATTGTTTAGCTAAGGTCCCAAGCTTTCCAATGACATAAGAATCAAAGGATTTGCATGAGTATAACTTCAGATATAAGACATAGAAACCAGGCCTGTTGTAAGGACACTTCAAAAAGGCGATGAAATGCATTCAATTGTGATCCAACCCTTGGAATTTTTATTTTGGCTTAAAAATGAATCACAATGCAACAACTTTTGTTGCAAACTCCCTTTCTTCAAAAGAATTTGCCCTCAAGTTCTCGACATTCTTGACATTCTCATGACTTCCTCCCGGATCATACACCAAAATTAAGTATGAAATCGCACCCAATTGAACAAGACTAACTTGCAACCTTATCAACATATAAAAATGAAAGTGAGGAGCTGATTTGTGAGAATTTATACCTTCCAAGATGCTGACTTTGAAGCAAAAACCATGGCTGATGTAGGAGGTCAGATTTGGTACATTTGAGTATAGAACAACCCAAGACTCTCCTCTTGCTTTACCCTTGCTTGAATCCCAACAAGTTCCACCACTGAAAATGACCATGGACTGTACAAACTTCACGGTTTGAAGGTCAAGTAGTCCTTGATCGACAATTAAATCTCTCGGCTACAAATCGGTTGCTTGTTCATTAATGGTCACATGGGAAAGGATATGGCTACTCTCCTCCTCACTAGTAGGGTTATGTGTCGGTTTGAAGGGGGTTTTAGTTTCAAAACATGGACTCTCAAATGTAGCACTACATGAGTTATTCACCTCACAACAAATGCTAATGACCTTTGGCTCAAGGGATTTAGACTTAGGACAAGTAATGTTCAAGCATGGCACAACATCTCCTTGGTCTAAACTCTCCTCTCTCCCATCTGTTTTGGTTACCTCTAAACTAACCCCTTTAGCTAAGACCTCATGGTTTTTAGGCCTTACTAAGCTCTTCTCAACATCCAAAGCCAACTCAAGCAATTCACCATATGAATGCATCATTTTCAAGTTGATTTTCATAGCAATTTCAGATTTCAAGCCAAGAAAAAATCTGATTTTTTTGAAAGGATTAACTTCATTGAAACACACAAAGTGTAATTCCTCAAATAATTTAGCATACTCATGAACACTCAAGGAATTTTGTTTTAGGGTTTTAAGTTCATCCACAAAATCTTCCATGGAAGAACAAGGTAGAAACTTTAGTCTCATGTTCCTTTCAAGTTTAAACCAAGAACTTATCATACCCTTCCCTTCCATTCTCCTTGAAAAATTAAGAGTATTATACCAAAGCAAAGCAACACCCTTTAAACAAGACACAACCAATTTACACTTCTCTTTATCAGAAAAACACTTGTTCTTAAAATAGCATTCAACATCAAACAACCAAGAAACAAATGCTCTACTGTTTTCACCATTAAAGGAAGGAAGTAATGGTTTGTTACCTTTGCCTCTAAGGGTAGGAGAGGACTTAGGACAATCACGGAGCAAGTGGTGCTCTCCACGGCTCAAATCTGGTGGTTTTGGTTCCCTAGGAACTCCGTGACAACCGGTTGCACTCCTTGTAGGCACATCACCTTTAAGCCTTCTTATTTGGGCTTGCAACTTCACCTTGGTTGCTTGTAAGGACTTGGAAGTGGAACCAAGGTCACAAGGATCAATCTTTGAGCATGGAACATGAGGAACATACTCCATTGCTACTGATTTTCCAATGGGAAAACCGAATGACAACACTTTAATAAAAACAGATTTTTCAAACAACAAACCAAAGTTTTGATAAACTCTCTTCACTCATTGGGTTTGTTTTTTTTTGTGTTTTTGAATGTAGTTAGGAAAATGAACTCACAAGACTAACCAAAGCTCTGATACCAAGTTGGAGTGAAACCTCTCACTCGATAATTTAAGTGGAAAAACTAAAGAAAATGAGCCTAAGTTTGCATGAAACAAACTGAAATTTTAGGCGTGTCCTTGCGGGACGATTGAGGATATGTCTAGACCCGAACACAAAGCAATAGGAATAGACTCGATAGTTTAAAGCACACAAGCAAGTAAACTACCAAACTCCAAGCACACAGCAAAGGAGCTCTTCAAGCACAAAGCAAAGAAGAGATTTTAATGAAGAAAACTCATGTTTCTTACTTGGTTTTTAACTTAAGCAAATCTGAATATTACACTTGGGAACTTGGCTTATTTATAGCCCAAGTCCTTCTAATCTTAACCATCCAAATTACATCCAATGGCTATCATTAAACTACTTAGAAAATAATAAAAGTTGCTGAAAAATCTATCCTAGGCAGCCAAGAGCATCAACCAAGCAAGAACAATCCAAATGGTCTTCTCAAGGGCTTATACCAGCCGAAAATTGACTAAGGAAGCCTCCAATTGTGTGTTCCTAGGTTAGCTCTTATGTCCCTTTTGTTGTAAGACATTGAGAAGACCATTTGGATTGTTCTTGTTGGGTTGATGCTCACGGCACCTAGGGGAGTTTTCAAAAATTTTCTTGTTTTCTTAGTAGTTTAATGATATCCATTGGATGTAAAATAAGTGGTTAGGATTAGAAGGCTTGGTACTATATAAACCAAAGCCCTTGGTTGTAAAAACTCAGATTTGATTGAGTTAAAAACTGAGTAAGAAACCAAGTGTTTTCTTCACAAAAATCTCTTCTTTGCTTTGTGCTTTAAGAGCTCCATTGCTTTGTGCTTGGGGTTGGTAATTCATTTGCTTGTGTGCTTTGAATTATCGAGGCTAGTCCTATTGCTTTGTGTTCGGGTCTAGTCATATCCAAATCGTCCTCTAAGGACACGCCTAAAGAAAGGGTTTGTTTCATGCAAACTTAGGCTCGTTACTTTAGTTTTCCGCTTAAATTATCGAGTGAGACGTTTCACTCCAACTTGGTATCAGAGCCTAATTTAAGTTGGAGTGAAACCTTTCACTCGATAATTTAAGTGGAAAAACTAAAGAAAATGAGCCTAAGTTTGCATGAAACAAACTGAAATTTTAGGCGTGTCCTTGCGGGACGATTGAGGATATGTCTAGACCCGAACACAAAGCAATAGGAATAGACTCGATAGTTTAAAGCACACAAGCAAGTAAACTACCAAACTCCAAGCACACAGCAAAGGAGCTCTTCAAGCACAAAGCAAAGAAGAGATTTTAATGAAGAAAACTCATGTTTCTTACTTGGTTTTTAACTTAAGCAAATCTGAATATTACACTTGGGAACTTGGCTTATTTATAGCCCAAGTCCTTCTAATCTTAACCATCCAAATTACATCCAATGGCTATCATTAAACTACTTAGAAAATAATAAAAGTTGCTGAAAAATCTATCCTAGGCAGCCAAGAGCATCAACCAAGCAAGAACAATCCAAATGGTCTTCTCAAGGTCTTACAATGAAAGGGACATAAGAGCTATCCTAGGAACACACAATTGGAGGCTTCCTTAGTCCATTTTCGGCTGGTATAAGCCCTTGAGAGCAGCCCCCAATGCTCTTACACAATTGTAAGAATGATAGTGACACTTTGGATCTTCCTTGAAAGCGACATTTGAGCTAACTCTTCAAAATAAAGAAAACAGCCTCCTAGGACTGATTTGGACGGTTTGAGCAGCTGAAAAACGTCCTAGGATGGTCTTCATGTGATTACTAAAAAGATGGGACCGATTGGAAGCAAACTAAGCTCGTTTGTTGAAAACCGATAAACTCGTTACTCGGTTTTGTCTTGCGAATTCATCTCAGCTTGGATCCTTATTTAAATAAAAGTCCCTACACAAAAAGTCTCAAAATTCATTATAGAGTTGAGACATGACAAAAATTACCATGCTTTCCTAGACGGATTTTGAGTTTGACCCCAAAATAGAAGACGAGCCAAAACCGGGTTGTAGAACATCTCAGGAATTCAGTCGCATTTTGTAAGAGGCATATCTCTTATCTCAGGATGAATATCAGGGCACATTATAGCTCATTTGAAAGCTAAGGGAGTTATCTTTCACCTCCAAAAAGAATCAACCTTATATGTTGAGTAAATCTTGAGTTATTGAACTTTTAGTGCACGTAGGTCATGGGCTGTCCAGTAATGCGCAATCTGTTTGAATCCACCATATCTCAAGCTATAGAGTAGCTATAGTAGTGATTCAAATTCCATTGTTTAGCTAAGGTCCCAAGCTTTCCAATGACATAAGAATCAAAGGATTTGCATGAGTATAACTTCAGATATAAGACATAGAAACCAGGCCTGTTGTAAGGACACTTCAAAAAGGCGATGAAATGCATTCAATTGTGATCCAACCCTTGGAATTTTTATTTTGGCTTAAAAATGAATCACAATGCAACAACTTTTGTTGCAAATCACCCATTGGGACTCGTTGTGTGAATCATTTGTCCTTGTTCCTTAGTCATTGTGACTCATTGTTTGAATCTTTTGTCCTAGTTAAATAGTCATTGTGACTCGTTGTGTAAATCATTTGTCCATGTTCATTTGTCCTTGTGACTCGTTGTGTGAATCATTTGTCCTTATTCATTAGTCATTGTGACTCGTTGTGTGAATCATTTGTCCTAGTTAATTAGGCATTGTGACTCGTTGTGTGAATTATTTGTCCTAGTTAATTAGTCATTGTAACTCGTTGTGTAAATCATTTGTCCTTGTTCATTAGTCATTGTGACTCGTTGTGTGAATCATTTGTCCTGGTTCATTAGTCATTGTGACTCGTTGTGTGAATCATTTGTCCTTGTTAATTAGTCATTCTGACTCGTTGTATGACTCATTTGTCCTTGTTCATTAGTGTTTGTGACTCGTTGTGTGAAACATTTGTCCTTTTTTGTTAGTCATTGTGACTCGTTGTGTGAATCCTTTCTCCAAGTTAATTAGTCATTGTGACTCGTTTCGTGAATCATTTGTCCTTGTTCATTAGTCATTGTGACTCGATGTGTGAATCATTTGTCCTTGTTAATTAGTCATTGTGACTCGTTGTGTGAATCATCTGTCCGTGTTCATTAGGCATTGTGACTCGTTGTGTTAATCATTTGTCCTTGTTAATTAGTCATTGTGACTCGTTGTGTGAATCATTTGTCCTTGTTAATTAGTCATTGTGACTCGTTGTGTGAATCATTTGTCCTTGTTAATTAGTCATTGTGACTCGTTGTGTGATTCATTTGTCCGTGTTCATTAGGCATTGTGACTCGTTGTGTGAACCATTTGTCCTTGTTCAGTAGTCATTATCACTCGTTATGTGAATCATTTGTCCTAGTTAATTAGACATTTTGACTCGTTGTGTGAATCATTTGTCTTAGTTAATTAATCATTGTAACTCGCTGTGTGAATCATTTGCCCTAGTTAATTAGTCATTGTGACTCGTTGTGTAAATCATTTGTCCTTGTTCGTTAGTCATTGTGACTCGTTGTGTGAATCTTTTGTCCTAGTTATTTAGTCATTGTGACTCGTTGTGTGAATCATTTGTCCTTGTTTATTAGTCATTGTGACTCGTTATGTGAATCATTTGTCCTTGTTAATTAGTCATTGTGACTCGGTGTATGAATCATTTGTCCTTGTTCATTAGTGCTTGTGACATGTTGTGTGAAACATTTGTCCTTGTTCGTTAGTCATTGTGATTCGTTGTGTGAATCATTAATCCTAGTTAATCACCCATTGGGACTCGTTGTGTGAATCATTTGTCCTTGTTCCTTAGTCATTGTGACTCATTGTGTGAATCTTTTGTCCTAGTTAAATAGTCATTGTGACTCGTTGTGTAAATCATTTGTCCATGTTCATTAGTCCTTGTGACTCGTTGTGTGAATCATTTGTCCTTATTCATTAGTCATTGTGACTCGTGTGAATCATTTGTCCTAGTTAATTAGGCATTGTGACTCGTTGTGTGAATTATTTGTCCTAGTTAATTAGTCATTGTAACTCGTTGTGTAAATCATTTGTCCTTGTTCATTAGTCATTGTGACTCGTTGTGTGAATCATTTGTCCTGGTTCATTAGTCATTGCGACTCGTTGTGTGAATCATTTGTCCTTGTTAATTAGTCATTCTGACTCGTTGTATGACTCATTTGTCCTTGTTCATTAGTGTTTGTGACTCGTTGTGTGAAACATTTGTCCTTTTTTGTTAGTCATTGTGACTCGTTGTGTGAATCCTTTGTCCTAGTTAATTAGTCATTGTGACTCGTTTCGTGAATCATTTGTCCTTGTTCATTAGTCATTGTGACTCGATGTGTGAATCATTTGTCCTAGTTAATTAGTCATTGTGACTCGTTGCGTGAATCATTTGTCCTTGTTCATTAGTCATTGTAAATCGATGAGTGAATCATTTGTCCTAGTTAATTAGTCATTATGACTCGTGTGAAACATTTATCCTTGTTCGTTAGGCATTGTGACTCGTTGTGTGAATTTTTTGTCCTAGTTAATTAGTCATTGTGACTCGTTGTGTGAATCATTTGTCCTTGTTCATTAGTCATTGTGACTCGTTGTGTAAATCATCTGTCCATATTCATTAGTCCTTGTGACTCGTTGTGTGAATCATTTGTCCTAGTTAATTAGTCATTGTGACTCGTTCTATGAATCATTTGTCCTTGTTCATTAGTGTTTGTGACTCGTTGTGTGAAACATTTGTCCTTGTTCATTAGTCATTGTGACTCGTTGTGTGAATCCTTTGTCCTAGTTAATTAGTCATTGTGAATCGTTGTGTTAATCATTTGTCCTTGTTCATTAGTCATTGTGACTCGTTGTGTGAATCATTTGTCCTTGTTAATTAGTCATTGTGACTCGTTGTGTGAATCATTTGTCCGTGTTCATTAGGCATTGTGACTCGTTGTGTGAATCATTTGTCCTTGTTAATTAGTCATTGTGACTCGTTGTGTGAATCATTTGTCCTTGTTAATTAGTCATTGTGACTCGTTGTGTGAATCATTTGTCCTTGTTAATTAGTCATTGTGACTCGTTGTGTGATTCATTTGTCCGTGTTCATTAGGCATTGTGACTCGTTGTGTGAACCATTTGTCCTTGTTCATTAGTCATTATCACTCGTTGTGTGAATCATTTGTCCTAATTAATTAGGCATTTTAACTCGTTGTGTGAATCATTTGTCTTAGTTAAATAATCATTGTAACTCGCTGTGTGAATCATTTGTCCTAGTTAATTAGTCATTGAGACTCGTTGTGTAAATCATTTGTCCTTGTTCGTTAGTCATTGTGACTCGTTGTGTGAATCTTTTGTCCTAGTTATTTAGTCATTGTGACTCGTTGTGTGAATCATTTGTCCTTGTTTATTAGTCATTGTGACTCGTTATGTGAATCATTTGTCCTTGTTAATTAGTCATTGTGACTCGGTGTATGAATCATTTGTCCTTGTTCATTAGTGCTTGTGACATGTTGTGTGAAACATTTGTCCTTGTTCGTTAGTCATTGTGATTCGTTGTGTGAATCATTAATCCTAGTTATTCACCCATTGGGACTCGTTGTGTGAATCATTTGTCCTTGTTCCTTAGTCATTGTGACTCATTGTGTGAATCTTTTGTCCTAGTTAAATAGTCATTGTGACTCGTTGTGTAAATCATTTGTCCATGTTCATTAGTCTTTGTGACTCGTTGTGTGAATTATTTGTCCTTATTCATTAGTCATTGTGACTCGTTGTGTGAATCATTTGTCCTAGTTAATTAGGCATTCTGACTCGTTGTGTGAATTATTTGTCCTAGTTAATTAGTCATTGTGACTCGTTGTGTGAATCATTTGTCCTTGTTCATTAGTCATTGTGACTCGTTGTGTGAATCATTTGTCCTAGTTCATTAGTCATTGTGACTCGTTGTGTGAATCATTTGTCCTTGTTAATTAGTCATTGTGACTCGTTGTATGACCCATTTGTCCTTGTTCATTAGTGTTTGTGACTCGTTGTGTGAAACATTTTGTCCTTGTTTGTAAGTCATTGTGACTCGTTGTGTGAATCCTTTGTCCTAGTTAATTAGTCATTGTGACCCCGTTTCGTGAATCATTTGTCCTTGTTCATTAGTCATTGTGACTCGATGTGTGAATCATTTGTCCTAGTTAATTAGTCATTATGACTCGTTGCGTGAATCATATGTCCTTGTTCATTAGTCATTGTAAATCGTTGAGTGAATCATTTGTCCTAGTTAATTAGTCATTATGACTCGTTGTGTGAAACATTTGTCCTTGTTCGTTAGGCATTGTGACTCGTTGTGTGAATTATTTGTCCTAGTTAATTAGTCATTGTGACTCGTTGTGTGAATCATTTGTCCTTGTTCATTAGTCATTGTGACTCGTTGTGTAAATCATCTGTCCATATTCATTAGTCCTTGTGACTCGTTGTGTGAATCATTTGTCCTAGTTAATTAGTCATTGTGACTCGTTCTATGAATCATTTGTACTTGTTCATTAGTGTTTGTGAGTTGTTGTGTGAAACATTTGTCCTTGTTCGTTAGTTATTGTGACTCGTTGTGTGAATCATTGTGACTCGTTCTATGAATCATTTGTCCTTGTTCATTAGTCATTGTGACTCGTTGTGTGAATCCTTTGTCCTAGTTAATTAGTCATTGTGACTCGTTGCGTGAATCATTTGTCCTTGTTCAGTAGTCATTGTAAATCGTTGAGTGAATCATTTGTCCTAGTTAATTAGTCATTATGACTCGTTGTGTGAAACATTTGTCCTTGTTCGTTAGGCATTGTGACTCGTTGTGTGAATTATTTGTCCTAGTTAATTAGTCATTGTGACTCGTTGTGTGAATCATTTGTCCTTGTTCATTAGTCATTGTGACTCGTTGTGTAAATCATCTTTCCATATTCATTAGTCCTTGTGACTCATTGTGTGAATCATTTGTCCTAGTTAATTAGTCATTGTGACTCGTTCTATGAATCATTTGTCATTGTTCATTAGTGTTTGTGACTTTTTGTGTGAAACATTTGTCCTTGTTCGTTAGTTATTGTGACTCGTTGTGTGAATCCTTTGTCCTAGTTAATTAGTCATTGTGACTCATTTTGTGAATCATTTGTCCTTGTTCAATAGTCATTCTGACTCATTGTGTGAATCATTTGTCCTAGTTATTTAGTCATTGTGACTCGTTGTGTGAATCATTTGTCCTTGTTCATTAGTCATTGTGACTCATTGTGTGAATCATTTGTCCTAATTAATTAGTCATTGTGACTCGTTGTGTGAATTATTTGTCCTAGTTAATTAGTCATTGTGACTCGTTGTGTGAATCATTTGTCCTTGTTCATTAGTCATTGTTACTCGTTGTGTAAATCATCTGTCCATATTCATTAGTCCTTGTGACTCGTTGTGTGAATCATTTGTCCTAGTTAATTAGTCATTGTGACTCGTTCTATGAATCATTTGTCATTGTTCATTAGTGTTTGTGACTCGTTGTGTGAAACATTTGTCCTTGTTCGTTAGTCATTGTGACTCGTTGTGTGAATCCTTTGTCCTAGTTAATTCGTCATTGTGAATCGTTGTGTTAATCATTTGTCCTTGTTCATTAGTCATTGTGACTCGTTGTGTGAATCATTTGTCCTTGTTAATTAGTCATTGTGACTCGTTGTGTGAATCATTTGTCCGTGTTCATTAGGCATTGTGACTCGTTGTGTGAATCAGTTGTCCTTGTTAATTAGTCATTGTGACTCGTTGTGTGAATCATTTGTCCTTGTTAATTAGTCATTGTGACTCGTTGTGTGAATCATTTGTCCTTGTTAATTAGTCATTGTGACTCGTTGTTGTTGGAATATGTGTCCTCCGACAATAATGCGATCACGACTGTTGATCATGATGATCACATGTTTAAGTCTCATTAAAATGAATACAATTGGGAAGTAATATTGTTCTCACAATCGGTCAACATATATCGGTAATGATTGGTTGACTAGAGTTTGACATTCTTGTCGTGTGACGGTGGTGATCGATTGACCCCTAGGTCATACCTAAAGGGCAATACTCTTAATTGATTATTTAATTAATCGTATAATGTTACGAGTTAATTAAATTACTTGAAATTGACGGATGATTTTGGAAGTAAAATTTACGTATCATATTGAAATGGGATTAAATAAGGTACGGTCTGAGTAATTGAATTGTATCATTACTCGGATGAAATAAATTGTTTAATGTAACAATTAAATTGAATGAAATGTTATAAATACAATCTGTTGTGATTTATAAATGGTAAAATATTTTGGCACAAGTAATTATGAAATTACTAAGTCGATTTTGTATATGACGTATTTTTATTAATACGTTGATTTTTAATGTGATAAAAATACATAAACAAATATATGTGACATGTGACATGTAACATATAGACAATTGACAAAAATAATATGGACACCATATTATGCAAAGGGCCGAAAATTAGAAGGTGTTTTAGCTAATTATAAGTTGTGTGTAATTAGTGGAAAACACAATGATTATATAGCAACCTAGCCATGCAAGCCTATTGTTCCTTGTGAAGAACAATTTCTCCATGCATTGGCTCACCCTAAAGCCCCTCTTACACGGTTTTTGGGAAGAGAAAATGATCATTGTTTTCTCTTATAATTTTACCTAATAATACTCTAAAATGTTTTAGATTATTCATTCATTCAACTCATCCAAAAATATAAGTTCTAGAGAAATAAAATCCTCTCTTTATCTCTCATCAAAACCGAAAATACTTAAGTGTTTATAAATATTTTTGGTTCAATTTTCTACTATAATTAATATTATACTAGTCTTGTAATATTAATTAAATTAAGAGGAGCCTTGGGTATATTACATAGGGAGAGATCTTACACTTAGATCTTTGTTCTTCCATTGGAAAAGCTCAAGAACAAGAAGAGAAAGGTGATCTCTCTTGTGCCCTAATAGCCGAAATCTACTATGTAAGGACATGATTTCTCCTCTATTTTATTATATTGTTTGCATGCATAAAATCCGTTTTAATTTTATGACAAATTAATTAGACATATATGAGTATGTTAATATGTATATGAATCTACATTTCCTTCAATTGGTATCAGAGCCACGGTTGTTTGCATGCAAATTGGTTAAAAGTTTTTCCGAGTTATATGAATAACAAAATAAAACTTGTAAAATTTGTGTTATTATGATATATCACGAAATTATTACATGCATGTTAATATTTCTGGTCCTAAAGTGTTTTAGGATATTTTGGTTAATTTTTCGGATTTTTATTGTTCATAATTTACAATAATGGCATTTAAATGTGATTTTATGAATAAAAATGTCATTTTTGGTCGAAAATTAGCTATACTTCGAATTTTAAGTTGATCTTTGGATATGTTATCACATATATTATTTTGAGATAACCTGTAATTTTTCATAATTTTTGCACTTGTTATGCTCGAAAAATGAATTTTTCATTATTAAATTCGGATTTAAGAGAAAAATAGGTTAATATGAGTTAAATTTCGAATCTGGTCATAGAAAATTAATATGTTGTCACATGCAATTTTACAAAATGTGTGTAAAATAATTGGCTATAAAGAAGTCTTTTAGCATGATTTATGAATTTTTGAAGAAAAATTAGCATAAATAGTGACATTATTAGTGTAAAATTAATAAAACATAATCTATGACTTAGGAAAAACGTCTAATGTTGCATTTTATTGTATTTTTCAGATCTAAAATTGAAAAGTTAATGAAAATAATTTTTCCATGTTTTTATGATTATTTTATTAAATATCGATAAACCGCAACATTGTTTTTCCTAAAAATTTTCAAATTTTTTAACCTAAGATTTTGAACATTATGAGTGTCATGGAATTTTTCCAGAATGTTCATGAATTTAAATTTCAAATTTTGAATTTATTTGAAATTTTTGGATTTATTTGAAGTTTAATAGCTTATTTTTGTAATTTTGGTCCATTTATGAACAATTTTGTAAATAAAAGTTAATTATGGTCAAAATTATTAGTGAAGACTATATTTTGAGTCCTAAGAGGTTAGGGTAATTAACTTATGCATAAATATGAGTTTATGTATTTTTGTGATTATAAAATGTTGAAATCACGCAAATCCGTAAAAACCGAGTAATATACGATATTGGCTAATTAAAAGGCGATTTAGCATAAAAAATTGAGCATGTTCATACATATTATAATGCTGCATTTTTCTTTATGATTGTCATAATTTTAATTTATGTAATTTTGAATTATGTAATTTTACTTAGTATGGCCTTAGATTTTAATTGGTATTTCCGAAATGTATGGGAATATCGATTCGGTTGTAATTTTTATTGTGATCTCGTATCACCGTTTTGTAATTTAATAGATTTATTTTATTTTAGTTACAAATGTATAATAGGAAATTATGTAATTTATTATGTAATTTTATTCATTCCGGAGTTCCAAAAGACGGATTACTTCAAGAATGGCGATACATAAAGACGGTGTTACCTCGAGATGTGTGCCACAAATCAAGTTCTAGGGACCAATGGAGTTGGTTTCCGAATATGTAATAGATTAATAGTTTTTCTATTTTAGGAAAGGCCATACTAGGATTTTTATCTTTTTATGCTTGCATTTTATTTTATGTCACATGCATCGCTAAATCGCCATATCTAAACATGCATTGTCTTATTTTATCGAGTTTATCGACCGTGTCAATTCAATTATCGTAGTTCACCGCTTTAGTTCACTTAAAACGTGATAGATAATAAATTGACATGACCTCTCGCTAAAACAATTAATTGAGACATAGCCTTACCAAATAGTAGAAACCATGAAAACCTATTTCGCGAGGGAGTGCGCTCGGCCCCACCGGGTACAAACCTTGTTACGTAGGGGAAGTGGGTGATGAATGTTAATCCACCGAATTCATGTTGATGAGGGATGTATCCGCCCCACCGTGCCCAAGTTAATGTGGGTTTGGATCATGGACACATTTATTCGAAATTTGGATTGAACTCAACAAAAGTATTTGATAAGGGATGTATCGCCCCACCGTGCCCTTGTCGATGTGTTTTGGGCTATAGATAATAGTTAATGTAATATTATCGACCAAGAGTTCTAAAAGTAGAATCGATTAAACGTTAATCCACCGAGTTATATTGATAAAGGATGTATCGGCCCCACCGTGCCTAAATCGATATGAATTTGGGTCTTGGAATCATTTATCTAGTTGGGTAGAGGTCACTAGAAAAATGCGTAAAACTTGTTTAAATCATACATTTTTACGAGTATAATTAAAACGACATTTGTTTTACTCCTTATATTTTGTTTTGTAGACCACTTCTTTTTCATAACAAATGGCAACACCAACTCCTAATGCTACACCACTCGCTACTTCATCTTGGCTCCGATCCTTTATGGATCGATGTAAACTTGAAAAGAATGGGTCAAATTTCTCCGAATGGGATGCCCAACTCAAATTAGCCGCCGAAGGTGACGACAAGCTTCGTTACCTTACCGAGGCCTCTCCACCCGAACCCTCCACTAGGTCCACCGCGGCCACGAGGGAAGCCTATGAGACTTACCAAAAGGAGTCCGCCGCAATGAAAAATGTCTTAATATTTGCAATGGAGGCGGACCTCCAAAGGAGAGCCTTCAAAATGGGCAATGCTAATGAGATTTACTCCAAACTTGTGACCATGTTTTCACAAACTCCGCGGATCGTCCAATATGAGGCGGCCGCGGCATTCTTTGATCTCGACTTCAAAGAGGGCCAAAAGGTTAGCCCTCATGTGCTCAAACTCATGGAGCTTGTCGAGACCTTGAAGATTCAAAAGGTTGAAATCCCCAAAGAACTCATCGTAGACAGGATTCTACACTCCTTGTCCAAAGTCAAGGCATATGTGCAATTCCGGGTGAATTTCAACATGCAAGACAAGGACGTGTCTCTTGAGGAGTTGCACAAGTTACTTGTGCAAGCCGAGAGGGACATGGGGTTAAATGTGAACCCTCCCAAGGATGTGCTTAACATAAGCACAAAGAGTAAGGGGAAGTTCAAGAAGAGTGCAAGAAAGGGTAAAAAGCAAGCTCCCACATTCACCAAAGCTAAGTCTTGTGAAGCTAGCACTTCCAAAGTCAAGAAGGGTCCTCTTGACAAATTCCATTATTGTAATGGCATGGGACATTGGAAAAGGAATTGTTCCAAATACCTTGGTGATATCAAAGCTGGAAAGATCACTCCAGTAGGTAAATGACTAACCTTCTTTTTATGTTTCAAATTCAACTATGGTATTATGATGAAAAAGTTGTGATAATGTATCTTCCCTTTTTATTGTAAATAGGGCCTCCACCAAGCAAAGACAAGGGGAAAGAAAAACAAGCATGATAAACCATGGAGAAGCTAAGGATAGCTTTTATGGAGCTTTGTTTTTCATTGTCTTATTTTAAGTTATGTTTTGAATTTTAGAACTTTAAGTTTCCGTGTTCGACATGGAAAGGTATTTTGGATAATGGTTTGTATTTTGGATAATGGTGACTTGGTTTGCAACCCAAGTCACCCGTTTTATCATTTATCCTTTATGTTCTAAAATTTCATCTTTAAATGCTTGCGTTTTGAAACATAAGATTATTCACTTAAAAGTGATCCCATAGACAATTATAATGACGGGTTTCATTATATGTCCACATGCTTAAGGCTTGTGTATGATCATTTATAAAGTGACTTTGAGTCTATGAACTCTCTTAAAGGTATGTCAACCACCAAGTACACATATGAAATCAATAACAATTAGTCAACCTATGAGGTAGTTCTTCTTATAATTCAACATCATTAATTTGTGTCTCATATGCTATCTTTGAATGCTTAGTGTATTCATTCTAAAGATAGAGTGGGAGAAAAATGAGGACACAACACACAAGGCAAGACAACACACAAGGCAAGATATAATTGTGTACTTGTGTAAATGAAGATCTACGCAAGAGAGAATGATTTGAATGAAGGTATATCTATTTACATAGTATACCAAATAGATGAGATCTATAGTCTCAAGTTAGTTCTATATGACTAAGGAGACCAAGTGTAGTAATCGTAAGAGTTTATTCTCAAGATAACTACACGAGGAGACCAAAAGAAGTTTTGGAAGAAAAATGACTAATGTAAAGTCTTAACAAGCTTTTGACTAAGGTTATGAATCATTTGACCAATAGTTTCAATCATGAGTTTTACTTAAGAGCCTGAATGAATCATAGTAACATACTAGTTATGATCAAGTTGCAAATTTTGATATTCCGATATCTCCTATAGCCAACGTTTTAACCACGCAAATGTCATTGTTTAACCTCGCTATGAAATGGTTAAACCTCCTTCCGAAAGGGTATTCCAAAGGACCTATTCTAAATATTATTTGTATTTGAATAATGACATTGCTACACATCATTATGACATGAGTGTGTTAGAGATTTAAAATCTCTTTCCGTAAGGTTGAGATAAGACCACTTCAAAATAGGCATTTTGAAAGGATATGATGGGAACATATATGGTTTTATCCTAGTAACTTGGCAAAGCGATTTATATTTATATTCTTGACAAATTTCGATTGAGAAGTCAATTTCGAAATATGTAGAATTGAGTGGGAGTTAGGAAATTCTCATGTGAAGACATGGGATTTAGTGGGAGCTATCATCCTTGAATGTATAAAACTCATTACTCATTAAAGAATGACGAGCTAATACCTTCTTTCATAAAGAAGCTTTCGAGTTTTCAATTCCGGATGAAAATGGACAATGATGAATCCAATTACATCATGGGATGTTGGATTAGTATTAAGAGATACACATCACATCAACATACGCGTAGGTTATTCGTATGAATGAAAATGGGATTACCATTAGCAGTCATGGTAGTTCATTGAACCTAAGAACGGTTGATCTCATGATTATTAGTAACTAATGTTTCCGCCATTAGAATAATCATGTACATGTCCAATTATAAATCATATGCATAAGAGCATGATGATAGACTTGGTGAGCCAAAATAGAAACGTCATGAATTCTCAAGTAGAATCTGATGAGCGATTTCAGTGTTTGACGAAATGTTCTATTGTGTGTCAAGAGGTTGCACATATTGTAGAAAATCCGAACACATATGAGGATTTATTAGAATCCCAAATCTTTCAAGCCCAGAAATGAGAAATGAGAAGTTTTGGAAAGATGCTTGGTTAAGTAAGAGGTTATTCAAAACAATCTTTCCTAATAAAGCTAGGACTTGTGAGAAGTACTAAGCTAATAATCTTGTCAATTGTTACAAGATTCTACAAAACATATACCTAGTGCATTGTGTGTGGATGGAATACTTGATCGGTACAAGTTATATTATTCATCGCAAATTCGTTCGTTATGAGATGATCGATAAGAAAGTTCTTTCAAGTTAAAGAACCAAAACCAAGGTCGAGAACCTTGATGTGTGCTTGTAAAATTCATGGTATGAGAACATGAATGTGAAGGAAATTGCAAGTGTAAGAAGTTTGAACACGTGGACACATGGGATGTTAAACTTCTATTGCAATCAATAAGTGTTTACACTTATGATAAACATCACAAGGTTGTAATATGATATTGACTACCCGAGTGTGATGTCGACACTTGTCGTTTGAGTTATTATTAACTCACCTTGAACATTGTTATATCCAAACGGGTTGTAGAGACAATTGAAACCCGTTAAAGTGAACATGGATTAACATTGTTTTTGCCCATAGTTACTTATATGAGGTGACGTCTCGAAGTGACTAGAGTGTGATGCGATTGATGGCAAGTTCAAGTGCCATAGAGTCATGTGAGATGACTAGTCGATCACATAGGCGGATTGTTAGGAACTTTCCGCCGGGCCTTATGACCGCTTATAGAGTTATGGCAAATTTATATAGCCTGGTCGTGGCGAGAGCTAATATAGTATTCAAATGAGTCGATTCTTTTGACTAAAGACTATTCGCCTAAGATGGCACATTTCAGATTAACTTTGATTTGTGTTACTACGACCTTCGTAAATGGGGTCAAATGGGCATATTTTGGGTTATGATGGTGTGGCTAGTCGAAGGGAATGAGTGCGATAGAATTGTCCACCCCTTGTCAGGGTTATAACAATATCTCGGGGCCACTCGAGGAGTAATGAATCGAAATGCGTGGCCACGCTCGGATGGCATCCGAGTGGATAAATCCGGTCAATCGATTATTCTCCGGATCGAGGAAACCACTCTCGATATGATCACTTGCAAGTACGACCTGAAAGACACCTTGCATTGAGTGGGAGATAGTAATAGGACAAGAGAATTGGTGACGCACACTTGTCGAGGACAAGTGGGAGATTGTTGGAATATGTGTCCTCCGACAATAATGCGATCACGACTGTTGATCATGATGATCACATGTTTAAGTCTCATTAAAATGAATACAATTGGGAAGTAATATTGTTACTTGTCAATCGGTCAACATATATCGGTAATGATTGGTGACTAGAGTTTGACATTACCATCGTGTGACGGTGGTGATCAGTTGACCCCCTAGGTCATACCTAAAGGGCAATACTCTTAATTGATTATTTAATTAATCGTATAATGTTACGAGTTAATTAAATTACTTGAAATTGACGGATGATTTTGGAAGTAAAATTTACGTATCATATTGAAATGGGATTAAATAAGGTACGGTCTGAGTAATTGAATTGTATCATTACTCGGATGAAATAAATTGTTTAATGTAACAATTAAATTGAATGAAATGTTATAAATACAATCTGTTGTGATTTATAAATGGTAAAATATTTTGGCACAAGTAATTATGAAATTACTAAGTCGATTTTGTATATGACGTATTTTTATTAATACGTTGATTTTTAATGTGATAAAAATACATAAACAAATATATGTGACATGTGACATGTAACATATAGACAATTGACAAAAATAATATGGACACCATATTATGCAAAGGGCCGAAAATTAGAAGGTGTTTTAGCTAATTATAAGTTGTGTGTAATTAGTGGAAAACACAATGATTATATAGCAACCTAGCCATGCAAGCCTATTGTTCCTTGTGAAGAACAATTTCTCCATGCATTGGGTCACCTTAAAGCCCCTCTTACACGGTTTTTGGGAAGAGAAAATGATCATTGTTTTCTCTTATAATTTTACCTAATAATACTCTAAAATGTTTTAGATTATTCATTCATTCAACTCATCCAAAAATATAAGTTCTAGAGAAATAAAATCCTCTCTTTATCTCTCATCAAAACCGAAAATACTTAAGTGTTTATAAATATTTTTGGTTCAATTTTCTACTATAATTAATATTATACTAGTCTTGTAATATTAATTAAATTAAGAGGAGCCTTGGGTATATTACATAGGGAGAGATCTTACACTTAGATCTTTGTTCTTCCATTGGAAAAGCTCAAGAACAAGAAGAGAAAGGTGATCTCTCTTGTGCCCTAATAGCCGAAATCTACTATGTAAGGACATGATTTCTCCTCTATTTTATTATATTGTTTGCATGCATAAAACCCGTTTTAATTTTATGACAAATTAATTAGACATATATGAGTATGTTAATATGTATATGAATCTACATTTCCTTCAGTTGTGTGATTCATTTGTCCGTGTTCATTAGGCATTGTGACTCGTTGTGTGAACCATTTGTCCTTGTTCATTAGTCATTATCACTCGTTGTGTGAATCATTTGTCCTAGTTAATTAGGCATTTTAACTCGTTGTGTGAATCATTTGTCTTAGTTAAATAATCATTGTAACTCGCTGTGTGAATCATTTGTCCTAGTTAATTAGTCATTGAGACTCGTTGTGTAAATCATTTGTCCTTGTTCGTTAGTCATTGTGACTCGTTGTGTGAATCTTTTGTCCTAGTTATTTAGTCATTGTGACTCGTTGTGTGAATCATTTGTCCTTGTTTATTAGTCATTGTGACTCGTTATGTGAATCATTTGTCCTTGTTAATTAGTCATTGTGACTCGGTGTATGAATCATTTGTCCTTGTTCATTAGTGCTTGTGACATGTTGTGTGAAACATTTGTCCTTGTTCGTTAGTCATTGTGATTCGTTGTGTGAATCATTAATCCTAGTTATTCACCCATTGGGACTCGTTGTGTGAATCATTTGTCCTTGTTCCTTAGTCATTGTGACTCATTGTGTGAATCTTTTGTCCTAGTTAAATAGTCATTGTGACTCGTTGTGTAAATCATTTGTCCATGTTCATTAGTCTTTGTGACTCGTTGTGTGAATCATTTGTCCTTATTCATTAGTCATTGTGACTCGTTGTGTGAATCATTTGTCCTAGTTAATAAGGCATTGTGACTCGTTGTGTGAATTATTTGTCCTAGTTAATTTGTCATTGTGACTCGTTGTGTGAATCATTTGTCCTTGTTCATTAGTCATTGTGACTCGTTGTGTGAATCATTTGTCCTAGTTCATTAGTCATTGTGACTCGTTGTGTGAATCATTTGTCCTTGTTAATTAGTCATTGTGACTCGTTGTATGACCCATTTGTCCTTGTTCATTAGTGTTTGTGACTCGTTGTGTGAAACATTTTGTCCTTGTTTGTTAGTCATTGTGACTCGTTGTGTGAATCCTTTGTCCTAGTTAATTAGTCATTGTGACTCGTTTCGTGAATCATTTGTCCTTGTTCATTAGTCATTGTGACTCGATGTGTGAATCATTTGTCCTAGTTAATTAGTCATTATGACTCGTTGCGTGAATCATATGTCCTTGTTCATTAGTCATTGTAAATCGTTGAGTGAATCATTTGTCCTAGTTAATTAGTCATTATGACTCGTTGTGTGAAACATTTGTCCTTGTTCGTTAGGCATTGTGACTCGTTGTGTGAATTATTTGTCCTAGTTAATTAGTCATTGTGACTCGTTGTGTGAATCATTTGTCCTTGTTCATTAGTCATTGTGACTCGTTGTGTAAATCATCTGTCCATATTCATTAGTCCTTGTGACTCGTTGTGTGAATCATTTGTCCTAGTTAATTAGTCATTGTGACTCGTTCTATGAATCATTTGTCCTTGTTCATTAGTGTTTGTGAGTTGTTGTGTGAAACATTTGTCCTTGTTCGTTAGTTATTGTGACTCGTTGTGTGAATCATTGTGACTCGTTCTATGAATCATTTGTCCTTGTTCATTTGTCATTGTGACTCGTTGTGTGAATCCTTTGTCCTAGTTAATTAGTCATTGTGACTCGTTAAAAGTGAATCATTTGTCCTTGTTCAGTAGTCATTGTAAATCGTTGAGTGAATCATTTGTCCTAGTTAATTAGTCATTATGACTCGTTGTGTGAAACATTTGTCCTTGTTCGTTAGGCATTGTGACTCGTTGTGTGAATTATTTGTCCTAGTTAATTAGTCATTGTGACTCGTTGTGTGAATCATTTGTCCTTGTTCATTAGTCATTGTGACTCGTTGTGTAAATCATCTTTCCATATTCATTAGTCCTTGTGACTCGTTGTGTGAATCATTTGTCCTAGTTAATTAGTCATTGTGACTCGTTCTATGAATCATTTGTCATTGTTCATTAGTGTTTGTGACTTGTTGTGTGAAACATTTGTCCTTGTTCGTTAGTTATTGTGACTCGTTGTGTGAATCCTTTGTCCTAGTTAATTAGTCATTGTGACTCGTTTTGTGAATCTTTTGTCCTTGTTCAATAGTCATTCTGACTCATTGTGTGAATCATTTGTCCTAGTTATTTAGTCATTGTGACTCGTTTTGTGAATCATTTGTCCTTGTTCATTAGTCATTGTGACTCATTGTGTGAATCATTTGTCCTAATTAATTAGTCATTGTGACTCGTTGTGTTAATCATTTGTCCTTGTTCATTAGTCATTGTGACTCGTTGTGTGAATCATTTATCCTAGTTAATTAGTCATTGTGACTCGTTGTGTGAACCATTTGTCCTTGTTCATTAGTTATTGTGACTCGTTGTGTGAATCTTTTGTCCTAGTTAATTAGTCATTGTGACTCGTTGTGTTAATCATTTGTCCTTGTTCATTAGTCATTGTGACTCGTTGTGTGAATAATTTGTCCTTGTTAATTAGACATTGTGACTAGTTGTGTGAATCATTTGTCCGTGTTCATTAGGCATTGTGACTCGTTGTGTGAACCATTTGTCCTTGTTCATTAGTCATTGTGACTCGTTGTGTGAATCCTTTGTCCTAGTTAATTAGGAATTTTGACTCGTTGTGTGAATCATTTGTCCTAGTTACTTAGTCATTGTAACTCGTTGTGTGAAACATTTATCCTAGTTAATTAGTCATTGTGACACGTTGTGTAAATCATTTGTCCTTGTTCGTTAGTCATTGTGATTCGTTGTGTGAATCATTAATCCTAGTTAATCACCCATTGGGACTCGTTGTGTGAATCATTTGTCCTTGTTCCTTAGTCATTGTGACTCATTGTGTGAATCTTTTGTCCTAGTTAAATAGTCATTGTGACTCGTTGTGTGAATCATTTGTCCGTGTTCATTAGGCATTGTGACTCGTTGTGTGAATCATTTGTCCTTGTTAATTAGTCATTGTGACTCGTTGTGTGAATCATTTGTCCTTGTTAATTAGTCATTGTGACTCGTTGTGTGAATCATTTGTCCTTGTTAATTAGTCATTGTGACTCGTTGTGTGATTCATTTGTCCGTGTTCATTAGGCATTGTGACTCGTTGTGTGAACCATTTGTCCTTGTTCATTAGTCATTATCACTCGTTGTGTGAATCATTTGTCCTAGTTAATTAGGCATTTTAACTCGTTGTGTGAATCATTTGTCTTAGTTAAATAATCATTGTAACTCGCTGTGTGAATCATTTGTCCTAGTTAATTAGTCATTGAGACTCGTTGTGTAAATCATTTGTCCTTGTTCGTTAGTCATTGTGACTCGTTGTGTGAATCTTTTGTCCTAGTTATTTAGTCATTGTGACTCGTTGTGTGAATCATTTGTCCTTGTTTATTAGTCATTGTGACTCGTTATGTGAATCATTTGTCCTTGTTAATTAGTCATTGTGACTCGGTGTATGAATCATTTGTCCTTGTTCATTAGTCATTGTGACTCGTTGTGTGAATCATTTGTCCTAGTTCATTAGTCATTGTGACTCGTTGTGTGAATCATTTGTCCTTGTTAATTAGTCATTGTGACTCGTTGTATGACCCATTTGTCCTTGTTCATTAGTGTTTGTGACTCGTTGTGTGAAACATTTTGTCCTTGTTTGTTAGTCATTGTGACTCGTTGTGTGAATCCTTTGTCCTAGTTAATTAGTCATTGTGACTCGTTTCGTGAATCATTTGTCCTTGTTCATTAGTCATTGTGACTCGATGTGTGAATCATTTGTCCTAGTTAATTAGTCATTATGACTCGTTGCGTGAATCATATGTCCTTGTTCATTAGTCATTGTAAATCGTTGAGTGAATCATTTGTCCTAGTTAATTAGTCATTATGACTCGTTGTGTGAAACATTTGTCCTTGTTCGTTAGGCATTGTGACTCGTTGTGTGAATTATTTGTCCTAGTTAATTAGTCATTGTGACTCGTTGTGTGAATCATTTGTCCTTGTTCATTAGTCATTGTGACTCGTTGTGTAAATCATCTGTCCATATTCATTAGTCCTTGTGACTCGTTGTGTGAATCATTTGTCCTAGTTAATTAGTCATTGTGACTCGTTCTATGAATCATTTGTCCTTGTTCATTAGTGTTTGTGAGTTGTTGTGTGAAACATTTGTCCTTGTTCGTTAGTTATTGTGACTCGTTGTGTGAATCATTGTGACTCGTTCTATGAATCATTTGTCCTTGTTCATTTGTCATTGTGACTCATTGTGTGAATCCTTTGTCCTAGTTAATTAGTCATTGTGACTCGTTGCGTGAATCATTTGTCCTTGTTCAGTAGTCATTGTAAATCGTTGAGTGAATCATTTGTCCTAGTTAATTAGTCATTATGACTCGTTGTGTGAAACATTTGTCCCTGTTCGTTAGGCATTGTGACTCGTTGTGTGAATTATTTGTCCTAGTTAATTAGTCATTGTGACTCGTTGTGTGAATCATTTGTCCTTGTTCATTAGTCATTGTGACTCGTTGTGTAAATCATCGTTCCATATTCATTAGTCCTTGTGACTCGTTGTGTGAATCATTTGTCCTAGTTAATTAGTCATTGTGACTCGTTCTATGAATCATTTGTCATTGTTCATTAGTGTTTGTGACTTGTTGTGTGAAACATTTGTCCTTGTTCGTTAGTTATTGTGACTCGTTGTGTGAATCCTTTGTTCTAGTTAATTAGTCATTGTGACTCGTTTTGTGAATCTTTTGTCCTTGTTCAATAGTCATTCTGACTCATTGTGTGAATCATTTGTCCTAGTTATTTAGTCATTGTGACTCGTTTTGTGAATCATTTGTCCTTGTTCATTAGTCATTGTGACTCATTGTGTGAATCATTTGTCCTAATTAATTAGTCATTGTGACTCGTTGTGTTAATCATTTGTCCTTGTTCATTAGTCATTGTGACTCGTTGTGTGAATCATTTATCCTAGTTAATTAGTCATTGTGACTCGTTGTGTGAACCACTTGTCCTTGTTCATTAGTCATTGTGACTCGTTGTGTGAATCATTTGTCCTAGTTAATTAGGAATTTTGACTCGTTGTGTGAATCATTTGTCCTAGTTACTTAGTCATTGTAACTCGTTGTGTGAAACATTTATCCTAGTTAATTAGTCATTGTGACACGTTGTGTAAATCATTTGTCCTTGTTCGTTAGTCATTGTGATTCGTTGTGTGAATCATTAATCCTAGTTAATCACCCATTGGGACTCGTTGTGTGAATCATTTGTCCTTGTTCCTTAGTCATTGTGACTCATTGTGTGAATCTTTTGTCCTAGTTAAATAGTCATTGTGACTTGTTGTGTAAATCATTTGTCCATGTTCATTAGTCCTTGTGACTCGTTGTGTGAATCATTTGTCCTTATTCATTAGTCATTGTGACTCGTTGTGTGAATCATTTGTCCTAGTTAATTAGGCATTGTGACTCGTTGTGTGAATTATTTGTCCTAGTTAATTAGTCATTGTGACTCGTTGTGTAAATCATTTGTCCTTGTTCATTAGTCATTGTGACTCGTTGTGTAAATCATTTGTCCTGGTTCATTAGTCATTGTGACTCGTTGTGTGAATCATTTGTCCTTGTTAATTAGTCATTCTGACTCGTTGTATGACTCATTTGTCCTTGTTCATTAGTGTTTGTGACTCGTTGTGTGAAACATTTGTCCTTTTTTGTTAGTCATTGTGACTCGTTGTGTGAATCATTTGTCCTAGTTAATTAGTCATTGTGACTCGTTGCGTGAATCATTTGTCCTTGTTCATTAGTCATTGTAAATCGTTGAGTGAATCATTTGTCCTAGTTAATTAGTCATTATGACTCGTTGTGTGAAACATTTGTCCTTGTTCGTTAGGCATTGTGACTCGTTGTGTGAATTATTTGTCCTAGTTAATTAGTCATTGTGACTCGTTGTGTGAATCATTTGTCCTTGTTCATTAGTCATTGTGACTCGTTGTGTAAATCATCTGTCCATATTCATTAGTCCTTGTGACTCGTTGTGTGAATCATTTGTCCTAGTTAATTAGTCATTGTGACTCGTTCTATGAATCATTTGTCCTTGTTCATTAGTGTTTGTGACTTGTTGTGTGAAACATTTGTCCTTGTTCGTTAGTCATTGTGACTCGTTGTGTGAATCCTTTGTCCTAGTTAATTAGTCATTGTGAATCGTTGTGTTAATCATTTGTCCTTGTTCATTAGTCATTGTGACTCGTTGTGTGAATCATTTGTCCTTGTTAATTAGTCATTGTGACTCGTTGTGTGAATCATTTGTCCGTGTTCATTAGGCATTGTGACTCGTTGTGTGAATCATTTGTCCTTGTTAATTAGTCATTGTGACTCGGTGTATGAATCATTTGTCCTTGTTCATTAGTGCTTGTGACATGTTGTGTGAAACATTTGTCCTTGTTCGTTAGTCATTGTGATTCGTTGTGTGAATCATTAATCCTAGTTATTCACCCATTGGGACTCGTTGTGTGAATCATTTGTCCTTGTTCCTTAGTCATTGTGACTCATTGTGTGAATCTTTTGTCCTAGTTAAATAGTCATTGTGACTCGTTGTGTAAATCATTTGTCCATGTTCATTAGTCTTTGTGACTCGTTGTGTGAATCATTTGTCCTTATTCATTAGTCATTGTGACTCGTTGTGTGAATCATTTGTCCTAGTTAATTAGGCATTGTGACTCGTTGTGTGAATTATTTGTCCTAGTTAATTTGTCATTGTGACTCGTTGTGTGAATCATTTGTCCTTGTTCATTAGTCATTGTGACTCGTTGTGTGAATCATTTGTCCTAGTTCATTAGTCATTGTGACTAGTTGTGTGAATCATTTGTCCTTGTTAATTAGTCATTGTGACTCGTTGTATGACCCATTTGTCCTTGTTCATTAGTGTTTGTGACTCGTTGTGTGAAACATTTTGTCCTTGTTTGTTAGTCATTGTGACTCGTTGTGTGAATCCTTTGTCCTAGTTAATTAGTCATTGTGACTCGTTTCGTGAATCATTTGTCCTTGTTCATTAGTCATTGTGACTCGATGTGTGAATCATTTGTCCTAGTTAATTAGTCATTATGACTCGTTGCGTGAATCATATGTCCTTGTTCATTAGTCATTGTAAATCGTTGAGTGAATCATTTGTCCTAGTTAATTAGTCATTATGACTCGTTGTGTGAAACATTTGTCCTTGTTCGTTAGGCATTGTGACTCGTTGTGTGAATTATTTGTCCTAGTTAATTAGTCATTGTGACTCGTTGTGTGAATCATTTGTCCTTGTTCATTAGTCATTGTGACTCGTTGTGTAAATCATCTGTCCATATTCATTAGTCCTTGTGACTCGTTGTGTGAATCATTTGTCCTAGTTAATTAGTCATTGTGACTCGTTCTATGAATCATTTGTCCTTGTTCATTAGTGTTTGTGAGTTGTTGTGTGAAACATTTGTCCTTGTTCGTTAGTTATTGTGACTCGTTGTGTGAATCATTGTGACTCGTTCTATGAATCATTTGTCCTTGTTCATTTGTCATTGTGACTCATTGTGTGAATCCTTTGTCCTAGTTAATTAGTCATTGTGACTCGTTGCGTGAATCATTTGTCCTTGTTCAGTAGTCATTGTAAATCATTGAGTGAATCATTTGTCCTAGTTAATTAGTCATTATGACTCGTTGTGTGAAACATTTGTCCTTGTTCGTTAGGCATTGTGACTCGTTGTGTGAATTATTTGTCCTAGTTAATTAGTCATTGTGACTCGTTGTGTGAATCATTTGTCCTTGTTCATTAGTCATTGTGACTCGTTGTGTAAATCATCGTTCCATATTCATTAGTCCTTGTGACTCGTTGTGTGAATCATTTGTCCTAGTTAATTAGTCATTGTGACTCGTTCTATGAATCATTTGTCATTGTTCATTAGTGTTTGTGACTTGTTGTGTGAAACATTTGTCCTTGTTCGTTAGTTATTGTGACTCGTTGTGTGAATCCTTTGTCCTAGTTAATTAGTCATTGTGACTCGTTTTGTGAATCTTTTGTCCTTGTTCAATAGTCATTCTGACTCATTGTGTGAATCATTTGTCCTAGTTATTTAGTCATTGTGACTCGTTTTGTGAATCATTTGTCCTTGTTCATTAGTCATTGTGACTCATTGTGTGAATCATTTGTCCTAATTAATTAGTCATTGTGACTCGTTGTGTTAATCATTTGTCCTTGTTCATTAGTCATTGTGACTCGTTGTGTGAATCATTTATCCTAGTTAATTAGTCATTGTGACTCGTTGTGTGAACCATTTGTCCTTGTTCATTAGTTATTGTGACTCGTTGTGTGAATCTTTTGTCCTAGTTAATTAGTCATTGTGACTCGTTGTGTTAATCATTTGTCCTTGTTCATTAGTCATTGTGACTCGTTGTGTGAATAATTTGTCCTTGTTAATTAGACATTGTGACTAGTTGTGTGAATCATTTGTCTGTGTTCATTAGGCATTGTGACTCGTTGTGTGAACCATTTGTCCTAGTTATTTAGTCATTGTGACTCGTTTTGTGAATCATTTGTCCTTGTTCATTAGTCATTGTGACTCATTGTGTGAATCATTTGTCCTAATTAATTAGTCATTGTGACTCGTTGTGTTAATCATTTGTCCTTGTTCATTAGTCATTGTGACTCGTTGTGTGAATCATTTATCCTAGTTAATTAGTCATTGTGACTCGTTGTGTGAACCACTTGTCCTTGTTCATTAGTCATTGTGACTCGTTGTGTGAATCATTTGTCCTAGTTAATTAGGAATTTTGACTCGTTGTGTGAATCATTTGTCCTAGTTACTTAGTCATTGTAACTCGTTGTGTGAAACATTTATCCTAGTTAATTAGCCATTGTGACACGTTGTGTAAATCATTTGTCCTTGTTCGTTAGTCATTGTGATTCGTTGTGTGAATCATTAATCCTAGTTAATCACCCATTGGGACTCGTTGTGTGAATCATTTGTCCTTGTTCCTTAGTCATTGTGACTCATTGTGTGAATCTTTTGTCCTAGTTAAATAGTCATTGTGACTTGTTGTGTAAATCATTTGTCCATGTTCATTAGTCCTTGTGACTCGTTGTGTGAATCATTTGTCCTTATTCATTAGTCATTGTGACTCGTTGTGTGAATCATTTGTCCTAGTTAATTAGGCATTGTGACTCGTTGTGTGAATTATTTGTCCTAGTTAATTAGTCATTGTGACTCGTTGTGTAAATCATTTGTCCTTGTTCATTAGTCATTGTGACTCGTTGTGTAAATCATTTGTCCTGGTTCATTAGTCATTTTGACTCGTTGTGTGAATCATTTGTCCTTGTTAATTAGTCATTCTGACTCGTTGTATGACTCATTTGTCCTTGTTCATTAGTGTTTGTGACTCGTTGTGTGAAACATTTGTCCTTTTTTGTTAGTCATTGTGACTCGTTGTGTGAATCCTTTGTCCTAGTTAATTAGTCATTGTGACTCGTTGCGTGAATCATTTGTCCTTGTTCATTAGTCATTGTAAATCGTTGAGTGAATCATTTGTCCTAGTTAATTAGTCATTATGACTCGTTGTGTGAAACATTTGTCCTTGTTCGTTAGGCATTGTGACTCGTTGTGTGAATTATTTGTCCTAGTTAATTAGTCATTGTGACTCGTTGTGTGAATCATTTGTCCTTGTTCATTAGTCATTGTGACTCGTTGTGTAAATCATCTGTCCATATTCATTAGTCCTTGTGACTCGTTGTGTGAATCATTTGTCCTAGTTAATTAGTCATTGTGACTCGTTCTATGAATCATTTGTCCTTGTTCATTAGTGTTTGTGACTTGTTGTGTGAAACATTTGTCCTTGTTCGTTAGTCATTGTGACTCGTTGTGTGAATCCTTTGTCCTAGTTAATTAGTCATTGTGAATCGTTGTGTTAATCATTTGTCCTTGTTCATTAGTCATTGTGACTCGTTGTGTGAATCATTTGTCCTTGTTCATTAGTCATTGTGACTCGTTGTGTGAATCATTTGTCCGTGTTCATTAGGCATTGTGACTCGTTGTGTGAATCATTTGTCCTTGTTAATTAGTCATTGTGACTCGTTGTGTGAATCATTTGTCCTTGTTAATTAGTCATTGTGACTCGTTGTGTGAATCATTTGTCCTTGTTAATTAGTCATTGTGACTCGTTGTGTGATTCATTTGTCCGTGTTCATTAGGCATTGTGACTCGTTGTGTGAACCATTTGTCCTTGTTCATTAGTCATTATCACTCGTTGTGTGAATCATTTGTCCTAGTTAATTAAGCATTTTGACTCGTTGTGTGAATCATTTGTCTTAGTTAAATAATCATTGTAACTCGCTGTGTGAATCATTTGTCCTAGTTAATTAGTCATTGTGACTCGTTGTGTAAATCATTTGTCCTTGTTCGTTAGTCATTGTGACTCATTGTGTGAATCTTTTGTCCTAGTTAAATAGTCATTGTGACTCATTGTGTAAATCATTTGTCCATGTTTGTGACTCGTTGTGTGAATCATTTGTCCTTATTCATTAGTCATTGTGACTCGTTGTGTGAATCATTTGTCCTAGTTAATTAGGCATTGTGACTCGTTGTGTGAATTATTTGTCCTAGTTAATTAGTCATGGTGACTCGTTGTGTGAATCATTTGTCCTTGTTCATTAGTCATTGTGACTCGTTGTGTGAATCATTTGTCCTTGTTAATTAGTCATTGTGACTCGTTGTATGACCCATTTGTCCTTGTTCATTAGTGTTTGTGACTCGTTGTGTGAAACATTTGTCCTTGTTTGTTAGTCATTGTGACTCGTGTGAATCCTTTGTCCTAGTTAATTAGTCATTGTGACTCGTTTCGTGAATCATTTGTCCTTGTTCATTAGTCATTGTGACTCGATGTGTGAATCATTTGTCCTAGTTAATTAGTCATTGTGACTCGTTGCGTGAATCATTTGTCCTTGTTCATTAGTCATTGTAAATCGTTGAGTGAATCATTTGTCCTAGTTAATTAGTCATTATGACTCGTTGTGTGAAACATTTGTCCTTGTTCGTTAGGCATTGTGACTCGTTGTGTGAATTATTTGTCCTAGTTAATTAGTCATTGTGACTCGTTGTGTGAATCATTTGTCCTTGTTCATTAGTCATTGTGACTCGTTGTGTAAATCATTTGTCCATATTCATTAGTCCTTGTGACTCGTTGTGTGAATCATTTGTCCTAGTTAATTAGTCATTGTGACTCGTTCTATGAATCATTTGCCCTTGTTCATTAGTGTTTGTGACTTGTTGTGTGAAACATTTGTCCTTGTTCGTTAGTTATTGTGACTCGTTGTGTGAATCCTTTGTCCTAGTTAATTAGTCATTGTGACTCGTTTTGTGAATCATTTGTCCTTGTTCAATAGTCATTGTGACTCATTGTGTGAATCATTTGTCCTAGTTATTTAGTCATTGTGACTCGTTTTGTGAATCATTTGTCCTTGTTCATTAGTCATTGTTACTCATTGTGTGAATCATTTGTCCTAGTTAATTAGTCATTGTGACTCGTTGTGTTAATCATTTGTCCTTGTTCATTAGTCATCGTGACTCGTTGTGTGAATCATTTATCCTAGTTAATTAGTCATTGTGACTCGTTGTGTGAACCATTTGTCCTTGTTCATTAGTTATTGTGACTCGTTGTGTGAATCTTTTGTCCTAGTTAATTAGTCATTGTGACTCGTTGTGTTAATCATTTGTCCTTGTTCATTAGTCATTGTGACTCGTTGTGTGAATAATTTGTCCTTGTTAATTAGTCATTGTTACTAGTTGTGTGAATCATTTGTCCGTGTTCATTAGGCATTGTGACTCGTTGTGTGAACCATTTGTCCTTGTTCATTAGTCATTGTGACTCGTTGTGTGAATCATTTGTCCTAGTTAATTAGGAATTTTGACTCGTTGTGTGAATCATTTGTCCTAGTTACTTAGTCTGTAACAGCCCAAGGTAACCTGCTAGCGTGATATTGTCCGCTCTGGGAGACACAACCCCCTCACGGCTTTAAAACGCGTCACGATAGGAAGAGGTAGCCACATGATTATAAACCATGCTTCGTTCCCCTCTTCTACCGATGTGGGAAGGTCACCTTCCGTCCTCCCCAAAGGAGAAGGCAGCGTCCTCGCTGTCCACCGGCACAGGCCCCGGCTCTGATACCATTTGTAACAGCCCAAGGTAACCTGCTAGCGTGATATTGTCCGCTCTGGGAGACACAACCCCCTCACGGCTTTAAAACGCGTCACGATAGGAAGAGGTAGCCACATGATTATAAACCATGCTTCGTTTCCCTCTTCTACCGATGTGGGAAGGTCACCTTCCACTAATTTCCAATCCTAGCAATTTTAACAATATTAATAATAATCCCACATTAGCTTTTCTCATATGATCATACCCATTATCAAACTCTCGTGTCCAAAGTGATTATGGAAGCCAATCACAACTCGACTTACTTAGTCAAGGAACTAGGTATAAGAATCACTAAGTATGTCTCATCACCTTACCTAAGTCTTTCTAACATCACGACTTCTCAAAGCCAGGGTTATGGGTCAGACACAAACAATCTCCTCAAAAGTCGAATTTTCCAACCCAGGTCAACATTCCTCACAAGATACGAGTGTCAAACTTAAAGGAGGAGCAAGATGAAGCGAGGAAAGGAGGTATGAACGGTAACGCTTATGATCGAGGAGAAAGGGAATTTAGACATAACATGAAATTTCCAATAACAACCAATAACTAGTTCTAACATCCGATCAACGTTAAAATCAAAATAAGAGAAAGGTAATCTACTCAAAAGGTGACCTTCCCACATCGGTAGAAGAGGGGAACGAAGCATGGTTTATAATCATGTGGCTACCTCTTCCTATCGTGACGCGTTTTAAAGCCGTGAGGGGGTTGTGTCTCCCAGAGCGGACAATATCACGCTAGCAAAGTTACCTTGGGGTCTGTTAAAATGGTATCGAGCCGGGGCTCATGCGGTGGGCAGCGAGGACGCTGCCTTCTCCTCTGGGGAGGAGGGAAGGTGACCTTCCCACATCGGTAGAAGAGGGGAACGAAGCATGGTTTATAATCATGTGGCTACCTCTTCCTATCGTGACGCGTTTTAAAGCCGTGAGGGGGTTGTGTCTCCCAGAGCGGACAATATCACGCTAGCAGGTTACCTTGGGCTGTTACAAATGCTTCACACAAAGGGTCACAACGACTAATGATTAAAGACAAATGGTTCGCACAACGAGTCATAATGTGTAATTAACTAGGACAAATGATTTACACAAAGAGTCACAATAACTAATAAACAACGACAAATAATTCATGCAACGAGTCACAAGGACTAATGAACAAGGACAAATGATTCACACGACGAGTCACAATGACTAATGAACTAGGACAAATGATTCACACAAAGAGTCACAATAACTAATGAACAAGGACAAATGATTCACACAACGAGTCACAATGGCTAATGAACAAGGACAAATGATTCACACGACGAGTCACAATGACTAATGAACTAGGACAAATGATTCACACAAAGAGTCACAATGACTAATAAACAAGGACAAATGGTTCACACAACGAGTCACAAGGACTAATGAACAAGGACGAATGATTCACACGACGAGTCACAATGACTAATGAACTAGGACAAATGATTCACACAACGAGTCACAATGGCTAATGAACAAGGACAAATGATTCACACGACGAGTCACAATGACTAATGAACTAGGACAAATGATTCACACAAAGAGTCACAATAATTAATAAACAAGGACAAATGGTTCACACAACGAGTCACAAGGACTAATGAACAAGGACGAATGATTCACACGACGAGTCACAATGACTAATGAACTAGGACAAATGATTCACACAAAGAGTCACAATGACTAATAAACAAGGACAAATGGTTCACACAACGAGTCACAAGGACTAATGAACAAGGACGAATGATTCACACGACGAGTCACAATACTAATGAACTAGGACAAATGATTCACACAAAGAGTCACAACGACTAATAAACAAGGACAAATGGTTCACACAACGAGTCACAAGGACTAATGAACAAGGACAAATGATTCACACAACTAGTCACAATGACTAATGAACTAGGACAAATGCTTCACACAAAGAGTCACAACGACTAATGATTAAAGACAAATGGTTCGCACAACGAGTCATAATGTGTAATTAACTAGGACAAATGATTCACACAAAGAGTCACAATAACTAATAAACTAGGACAAAAGATTCACCCAAAGAGTCACAATGACTAATACACAAGGACAAATGGTTCACACAACGAGTCACAAGGACTAATGAACAAGGACGAATGATTCACACGACGAGTCACAATGACTAATGAACTAGGACAAATGAGTCACACAAAGAGTCACAAGGACTAATAAACAAGGACAAATGGTTCACACAACAAGTCACAAGGACTAATGAACAAGGACAAATGATTAACACAACGAGTCACAATGACTAACGAACTAGGACAAATGATTCACACAAAGAGTCACAATGACTAATAAACAAGGACAAAAGATTCACACAACGATTCACAAGGACTAAGGAACAAGGACAAATGATTCACACAACGAGTCACAATGACTAATAAACAAGGACAAATGGTTCACACAACGAGTCACAAGGACTAATGAACAAGGACGAATGATTCACACGACGAGTCAGAATGACTAATGAACTAGGACAAATGATTCACACAAAGAGTCACAACGACTAATAAACAAGGACAAATAATCACACAACGAGTCACATGGAGTAATAATCAAGGACAAATGATTCACACGACGAGTCACAATGACTAATGAACTAGGACAAATGATTCACACAAAGAGTCACAATGACTAATAAACAAGGACAAATGGTTCACACAACGAGTCACAAGGACTAATGAACAAGGACGAATGATTCACTTGACGAGTCACAATGACTAATGAACTAGGACAAATGATTCACACAAAGAGTCACAAGGACTAATAAACAAGGACAAATGGTTCACACAACGAGTCACAAGGACTAATGAACAAGGACAAATGATTCACACAACGAGTCATAATGACTAATGAACTAGGACAAATGATTCACACAAAGAGTCATAATAACTAATGAACATTGACAAATGGTTCACATAACGAGTCACAAGGACTAATGAACAAGGACAAATGATTCACACAACGAGTTATAATGACTAATGAATAAAGACAAATGGTTCGCACAACGAGTCACAATGTGTAATTAACTAGGACAACTGATTCACACAAAGAATCACAATAACTAATGAACAAGGACAAATGATTCACACAACGAGTCACAATGGCTAATGAACAAGGACAAATGATTCACACGACGAGTCACAATGACTAACGAACTAGGACAAATGATTCACACAAAGAGTCACAATGACTAATAAACAAGGACAAATGATTCACACAACGAGTTACAAGGACTAAGGAACAAGGACAAATGATTCACACAACGAGTCACAATGACTAATAAACAAGGACAAATGGTTCACACAACGAGTCACAAGGACTAATGAACAAGGACAAATGATTCACACGAAGAGTCACAATGACTAATGAACTAGGACAAATGATTCACACACAGAGTCACAATGACTAATAAACAAGGACAAATGGTTCACACAACGAGTCACAAGGACTAATGAACAAGGACAAATGATTCACACGACGAGTCACAATGACTAATCAACTAGGACAAATGCTTCACACAAAGAGTCACAACGACTAACGAATAAAGACAAATGGTTCGCACAACGAGTCATAATGTGTAATTAACTAGGACAAATGATTCACACAAAGAGTCACAATAACTAATAAACAACGACAAATAATTCATGCAACGAGTCACAAGGACTAATGAACAAGGACAAATGATTCACACGACGAGTCATAATGACTAATGAACTAGGACAAATGATTCACACAAAGAGTCACAATGACTAATAAACAAGGACAAATGGTTCACACAACGAGTCACAAGGACTAATGAACAAGGACAAATGATTCACACGACGAGTCACAATGACTAATGAATTAGGTGAAATGATTCACACAACGAGTCACAAGGACTAATGAACAAGGACAAATGATTCACACAACGAGTCACAATGACTAATGTACTAGGACAAATGCTTCACACAAAGAGTCACAACGACTAATGATTAAAGACAAATGGTTCGCACAACGAGTCATAATGTGTAATTAACTAGGACAAATGATTCACACAAAGAGTCACAATAACTAATAAACAACGACAAATAATTCATGCAACGAGTCACAAGGACTAATGAACAAGGACAAATGGTTCACACAACGAGTCACAAGGACTAAGGAACAAGGACAAATGATTCACACAACGAGTCACAATGACTAATAAACAAGGACAAATGGTTCACACAACGAGTCACAAGGACTAATGAACAAGGACGAATGATTCACACGACGAGTCACAATGACTAATGAACTAGGACAAATGATTCACACAAAGAGTCACAACGACTAATAAACAAGGACAAATGGTTCACACAACGAGTCACATGGAGTAATAATCAAGGACAAATGATTCACACGACGAGTCACAATGACTAATGAACTAGGACAAATGATTCACACAAAGAGTCACAATGACTAATAAAAAAGGACAAATGGTTCACACAACGAGTCACAAGGACTAATGAACAAGGACGAATGATTCACTTGACGAGTCACAATGACTAATGAACTAGGACAAATGATTCACACAAAGAGTCACAAGGACTAATAAACAAGGACAAATGGTTCACACAACGAGTCACAAGGACTAATGAACAAGGACAAATGATTCACACAACGAGTCACAATGACTAATGAACTAGGACAAATGATTCACACAAAGAGTCATAATAACTAATGAACATTGACAAATGGTTCACACAACGAGTCACAAGGACTAATGAACAAGGACAAATGATTCACACAACGAGTTATAATGACTAATGAATAAAGACAAATGGTTCGCACAACGAGTCACAATGTGTAATTAACTAGGACAACTGTTCACACAAAGAATCACAATAACTAATGAACAAGGACAAATGATTCACACAACGAGTCACAATGGCTAATGAACAAGGACAAATGATTCACACGACGAGTCACAATGACTAATGAACTAGGACAAATGATTCACACAAAGAGTCACAACGACTAATAAACAAGGACAAATGGTTCACACAACGAGTCACAAGGACTAATGAACAAGGACAAATGATTCACACAACGAGTCACAATGACTAATGAACTAGGACAAATGCTTCACACAAAGAGTCACAACGACTAATGATTAAAGACAAATGGTTCGCACAACGAGTCATAATGTGTAATTAACTAGGACAAATGATTCACACAAAGAGTCACAATAACTAATAAACAACGACAAATAATTCATGCAACGAGTCACAAGGACTAATGAACAAGGACAAATGGTTCACACAACGAGTCACAAGGACTAAGGAACAAGGACAAATGATTCACACAACGAGTCACAATGACTAATAAACAAGGACAAATGGTTCACACAACGAGTCACAAGGACTAATGAACAAGGACGAATGATTCACACGACGAGTCACAATGACTAATGAACTAGGACAAATGATTCACACAAAGAGTCACAACGACTAATAAACAAGGACAAATGGTTCACACAACGAGTCACATGGAGTAATAATCAAGGACAAATGATTCACACGACGAGTCACAATGACTAATGAACTAGGACAAATGATTCACACAAAGAGTCACAATGACTAATAAAAAAGGACAAATGGTTCACACAACGAGTCACAAGGACTAATGAACAAGGACGAATGATTCACTTGACGAGTCACAATGACTAATGAACTAGGACAAATGATTCACACAAAGAGTCACAAGGACTAATAAACAAGGACAAATGGTTCACACAACGAGTCACAAGGACTAATGAACAAGGACAAATGATTCACACAACGAGTCACAATGACTAATGAACTAGGACAAATGATTCACACAAAGAGTCATAATAACTAATGAACATTGACAAATGGTTCACACAACGAGTCACAAGGACTAATGAACAAGGACAAATGATTCACACAACGAGTTATAATGACTAATGAATAAAGACAAATGGTTCGCACAACGAGTCACAATGTGTAATTAACTAGGACAACTGATTCACACAAAGAATCACAATAACTAATGAACAAGGACAAATGATTCACACAACGAGTCACAATGGCTAATGAACAAGGACAAATGATTCACACGACGAGTCACAATGACTAATGAACTAGGACAAATGATTCACACAAAGAGTCACAACGACTAATAAACAAGGACAAATGGTTCACACAACGAGTCACAAGGACTAATGAACAAGGACAAATGATTCACACAACGAGTCACAATGACTAATGAACTAGGACAAATGCTTCACACAAAGAGTCACAACGACTAATGATTAAAGACAAATGGTTCGCACAACGAGTCATAATGTGTAATTAACTAGGACAAATGATTCACACAAAGAGTCACAAGGACTAATAAACAAGGACAAATGGTTCACACAACGAGTCACAAGGACTAATGAACAAGGACAAATGATTCACACAACGAGTCACAATGACTAATGAACTAGGACAAATGATTCACACAAAGAGTCATAATAACTAATGAACATTGACAAATGGTTCACACAACGAGTCACAAGGACTAATGAACAAGGACAAATGATTCACACAACGAGTTATAATGACTAATGAATAAAGACAAATGGTTCGCACAACGAGTCACAATGTGTAATTAACTAGGACAACTGATTCACACAAAGAATCACAATAACTAATGAACAAGGACAAATGATTCACACAACGAGTCACAATGGCTAATGAACAAGGACAAATGATTCACACGACGAGTCACAATGACTAATGAACTAGGACAAATGATTCACACAAAGAGTCACAACGACTAATAAACAAGGACAAATGGTTCACACAACGAGTCACAAGGACTAATGAACAAGGACAAATGATTCACACAACGAGTCACAATGACTAATGAACTAGGACAAATGCTTCACACAAAGAGTCACAACGACTAATGATTAAAGACAAATGGTTCGCACAACGAGTCATAATGTGTAATTAACTAGGACAAATGATTCACACAAAGAGTCACAATAACTAATAAACAACGACAAATAATTCATGCAACGAGTCACAAGGACTAATGAACTTTAATCTCATGTTCCTTTCAAGTTTAAACCAAGAACATATTCTACCCTTCCCTTCCTTCCTCCTTGAAAATGTAAGAGTATTATACCACAACAAAGCAACACCCTTTAAAGATGACACAACCAGTTTACACTTCTCTTTATCAGAAAAACACTTGTTCTCGAAATAGCATTCAACATCAAACAACCAAGACACAAATGCTCTACTGTTTTCACCATTAAAGGAAGGAAGTAATGGTGTGTTACCTTTGCTTCTAAGGGTAGGAGAGGAATTAGAACACTCATAGGGCAGGAGGTGTTCTCCTTGATACAAATCAGGAGGTTTTGGTTCCCTTGGAACCCCATGGGTGCTTGTTGCACTCCTTGTATGCACATCACCTTCATACCCTTTTGTTAGAGCTTGCAACTTCACCATAGCTGTTTCTAATGACTTGGAAATGGAACCAAGATCACAAGGCTTCATCTTTGAGCATGGAACATAGGGTACAACACCAATAGCTACTGATTTTCCCATGAAAAATCAGAATCACAACAACTTAAGTAAAACTGATTTTTCAAGAAACAAACCAAAGCTTTGAAAACCTCTCTTCACTCATTGGGTTGTTTTTGTAGTTTTAGATGTAGTTAGGAAAGATGAACACTCAACCAAAGCTCTGATAACCAATTTGGAATAAAACTCTTAGGACTCGATTTTTGGACAAATAAGACTTGAAAACAAAATTTAAATTGGATGGAATTAGACTCAACAAATGGACTGATTTGGACTCAAACAAAGACTAACTAAATGGTTTAAGGATTAAGAAGATAAAAGACTTAAACTTGCATAAATTAAGACAAAAAACAGAAGGTTTGGGACGTGACAAACAACACAATTGAAACGATTGACAACAATGGAAAATAGGTTTGTAATGTAAATGCTTATGAATTAAACATTCAAATAACAATTTCCACAATGACTTAAGGTAACAAAAACAGAAACTTTGGGGCTGTTTTGACACGAAACAAGAACAAGTAACCGGGATATGACTTAAACTAGATCACGAAGCAGGTTTAAGCCTTGGAATTAAGCTCAAGATCACGAAGCAAGAGTTAATTCCGCCTCAAACACTAAGTAATGAGGGGTTTTCTGCACTAAGCAAGAAGAAAATTGAATGAAAACTTCAGTTTCAAACTCATATTTTAATTCACTCAAATCTGAAATTCTCATTAGGTTTGCTTGGTTTATATAGACGAAGCCTTACAATCTTGACCCTTGATTACAAGCTACATATAAGGGACACAAAAGGCCTACAAAATACTATAACAAACAGCTAAAGTATCTTACACAAAGTTGAATACAAGACAAGCAAACTAACTAGAAAACAATAAAGCATAAAGTAATAAAGGTGGCTGGTTGTTCTTGTTGTTTTGGGATGTGAGTAGATGAGGTCCTTTGCAGCACAAGGGCTCTAAGATCATGGAAGTGTCGTGGCTTGGGGCAGGTGCAACTTTAAAGCAAAGGAAAGAAACAACAACCCAAAAGGAGGACCACAAGAGGTCACTTTCAATGTTCAGAAATTGTTGTTTGTTTTTCATATGCAAAAAGTCTTCTTATTCTGAAACAAGACTTCTCTTCCTCCACTCCATGACATTAAAACTCTTTGAGGATCATAGAATAACTTGGACGTGCCCTTTAAGACAAGGAAAGTGGACTTGCAAGCCCTTGTTGCACACAGGTATAAAACAGCCTTATCAATGACATTTCAGGATTTAGCTCTATATTGTCGAAGCCATAACTCTTAGCTCCTATTGAGAGAGGACACGTTCCAGGTACCATATGAAAGCTAAAGGAGTTAGCTTTTCTCTTCAATTGGAATTACCCAAAGACGTAACATAGAACTCCAGATATCCAAGTTTGAGTGACAATAGGCCAATTCTGGATGTTCGTGATTCTTCCCCGAAAAGCAGAAATTTGAACCCTCATATTTCCTAGAAGATGTTGAGTCAAGATGCCCAATATGATTCAAATCAAAGCTAATAAAGTTAGCTTTCATATCCAAAAAGAATCAAACTTAAACGTTGAGTAAATCTTGAGTTATTGAACTTTTAGTGCACATAGGTCATGGGCTGTCCAAAGAATGCATAGTCTGTTTGCAACGGCTATAACTCAAGCTATGGACCTGATATGGTGGTGATTCAAAATCTATTATTCAGCTAAGATCCCAAGCTTTCCAATGACATAAGAATCAGAAGCTTTGCATGAGCACAACTTGAGATATAGAGCTTCGAAATTAGGCTCTTTGAATGATATTTAAAAGCTATATTGAAGCTTGCTTTCTTCCATTGAAATGTACTCAAATGTGGAATATTTCTTGGATTTTTTCTTTGGAAATACCATGATAAACCTATGCTTCAACTCCTGTTGCAGTCATTATGACTCGTTGTGTGAATCATTTGTCCTTGTTCATTAGTACTTGTGACTCGTTGTTTGAACCATTTGTCATTGTTCATTAGTTATTATGACTCTTTGTGTGAATCATTTGTCCTAGTTAATTACTCATTTTGACTCGTTGTGTAAATCATTTGTCCTTGGTCATTATTTATTGTGACTCTTTGTGTGAATCCTTTATCCTAGTTAATTACTCATTCTGACTCGTTGTGTGAATCATTTGTCATTGTTCATTAGTCCTTGTGACTCGTTGTTTGAACAATTTGTCCTTGTTTATTAGTCGTTGTGATTCTTTGTGTGAACCATTTGTCCTTGTTTATTAGTCGTTGTGACTCTTCGTGTGAATCATTTGTCCTTGTTCATTAGTCCTTGTGACTCGTTGTGTGAACCATTTGTCCTTGTTCATTAGTCCTTGTGACTTGTTGTTTGAACCATTTGTCCTTGTTTATTAGTCGTTGTGACTCTTTGCGTGAACCATTTGTCCTTGTTTATTAGTCGTTGTGATTCTTTGTGTGAACCATTTGTCCTTGTTTATTAGTCATTGTGACTCGTCGTGTGAATCATTTGTCCTTGTTCATTAGTCCTTGTGACTCGTTGTGTGAACCATTTGTCCTTGTTTATTAGTCATTGTGACTCTTTGTGTGAATCATTTGTCCTAGTTCATTAGTCATTGTGACTCGTCGTGTGAATCATTTGTCCTTGTTCATTAGTCCTTGTGACTTGTTGTTTGAACCATTTGTCCTTGTTTATTAGTCGTTGTGACTCATTGTGTGAACCATTTGTCCTTGTTTATTAGTCCTTGTGACTCGTTGTGTGAACCATTTGTCCTTGTTTATTAGTCGTTGTAATTCTTTGTGTGAATCATTTGTCCTAGTTCATTAGTCATTGTGACTCGTCGTGTGAATCATTTGTCCTAGTTTATTAGTCATTGTGACTCGTCGTGTGAATCATTTGTCCTTGTTCATTAGTCCTTGTGACTTTTTGTTTGAACCATTTGTCCTTGTTTATTAGTCGTTGTGGCTTTCGGTGTGAACCATTTTCCTTGTTTATTAGTCGTGGTGACTCGTCGTGTGAATCATTTGTCCTTGTTCATTAGTCCTTGTGACTTGTTGTTTGAACCATTTGTCCTTGTTTATTAGTCGTTGTGACTCTTTGTGTGAACCATTTGTCCTTGTTTATTAGTCATTGTGAAGTAAAACCTTCAAGACTCGAATTTGGACTGAAACTGACACGATTTGGACAAGAACGGGACTCAAGTTAATCGTGATAAAAACGAATAAAAACTCAAATGAAACCGTGAAGATCGCAATCGAACAAATGACGAATCGTTTAAAACACGATTCCAGAACTCTACAATCGTATAGAGTAAAGGAAGTGAAAGGGATATGGATTAACCCAAGCACACAGCCACTAGGTTAAAACTAGAAAGGATAATTTTCAAGCACACAAAGAAAGAAAAATACCCAAGGACTATCTTCAAGCACACAAAGAAAGAAGAATACCCGACTCTAAGCACTAAGCAAAAGAGGTTTAGTAGAAATCAATGTTTCTAACTTGTGTTTTTTTCATTCATCCAAAATCTGATTTTTACACAAAGGAATGCCTTGCTTTTATAGGCTAAGCAAAACAATCCTATCCATCCATCAACCTAGCAATCTAACGGTCCAAAAGACCCCTAGAAAACCGGTTTCAAAAGGTGGCCCTAAGCCTTACACAATTTCTTACACAAGTTAAAAATCTTAAAGGAAAAACAAGATAAGTAAACTAATGAGGACAATGATAATTAGGACTCCTTGGTAGCTTCAAAAGATCCGGCCATTTAAGGATATAAGAGCTAAAGCATGTAATAGAGGCTTAAGAGATTGTCTTGGATGAAAAGGGAAACTTGAAAGCGACCCATGTCCTTTGGTGTTGCAAACCGTGTAAGGGACCACTCGGTTTGTTGCTTAGTTTTGCTCTATGACAACCACCTTCCCAAGACACCAACCCTTAGACAAAAATGCTCTTGACTCTTCATAGGTGACTTTCTAGGCCGAAAAGCTCCTTATTTCTTAGATGGATTTCTTACTTGGACCCTAGTTCGGTCAAGGGACCAAAACCGGGTACAAACATGCCCAATGTGATTTGTTTTGCTTCAAACTCCTTCTCTTGAAAAGGATTTGTCCTCAAATCCTCGGCATTTTCATCACTAGGCTCGTCTTCACAAAGAATTAAATCACTAGCATGGAATGTGGCATGGGTTCCCAACAAATCGACCTTATGCTTATCATACCCGACTTGACTAGTGACCTTGAATGGACCTCCTTCTCTTGACATGAGCTTATCCCCTCTTGTAAGCGTTCCTAATTTGCACCAACGGACCCAAACTTGATCCCCAATTCTGAATTTCGTCCCTTGCTTGGAATCCTTGGACCTTTCCTTGTTGGCTATGAATTGATCATGACGAATGAGCTCTTGTTCAACCCGTTTTTTGACACCATTCCCTTGCTTGCTTGAGTGAACACTCTCCTTGACTGTCTGATTCCCACCGCCCATGCCATTGGTCTTGTGCTCATATTCATTTAAACTTGGAATAGGGAGTACGGAATAGTCACAATGCACACCATCTTGGACATTCACGGTTTGGACATTGTTAAGGATCCCTTCTTGAACCCGTTTCTTGACCCTTTCTCCTTGATCTTTCAAGTAGGCACTTGACTTGTCCTTGTCTTCATTCCCAATTGGATTAGTGGTGGGAAAGACGGGATGATGAACTTGTACCCCATCAATGGTACTCTCGGCTCCAATCTTGATAAAGAACTCATCTTGGACTCGATCATTGGCATTACTCCACTTGGATTTTTCTTTTACCTTTGAACACTCTCCTAGTTTGTCCTTGAACTTATGGACACCATAGTCGAACCAAGGATTTTTAGAGGCACCGTCCTTCATTCTTGGATTAGCAATTGGAGGAACACTTTCATGGACCTCGACCCTTGTTCGAACCATTTTAGTGAACGGCTCATCTTGCTCCTTGGACACATGCTCGACATTAGGTGGATTACCTTGAAAGAACTTGTTCGAATTTTGAACCATGCTAGGGACTGTTTCATCTTGTTCCTTGGATGCACTCTTGGCAAAGTGAACATGAACACCTTTCTCATTACTTCTTTCGGGGACCATTTCGGCCTCCTTGATTAGCATCACTTCTTTGCAAGGTTCAAGCATGGAGGATGGTGGAAGAGGTGCTAGAGTGATCTTCTTCTTGTCAAATTCAAAGGAGTAAGTGTTATCCTTTCCATGATGCACCGCACTCTTATCAAACTCCCAAGGTCTACCAAGTAGGAGATGGCACGCATCCATGGGTAGAACATCACAAAGGACCTTATCAACATAATTCTTGCCAATGGAAAAAGATACTAGGCATTGTTTGTCAACCTTCAATTCGGCTCCCTTGTCAAGCCACCTCAATTTGTAAGGACATGGATGGTTTTGGGTGGTTAAGGAAAGTTTCTCAACAAGGACACTAGAGGCCACATTAGTACAACTACCCCCATCAATGATTAGGTTGCAAACTTTCCCTCCAATGGTACACCTAGACCTAAAAAGTTGTTGTCTTTGATCCATTTCCAATGGTTGAGCACTCAACACTCTCCAAGTGACTAGACTCATCCCGAATTCGAACACTACCTCCTCATCCTTAGTTTCCTCGGTTTCCTCACCCTCATCACACACAAGAATCTCATCCTCTCCCCAATGGACCACTTCAAAGCTAATAAGGGCTCTTTGAGTTGGACATTCTTTGGCAAAATGACCATAACCTTGACATTTGAAACATTTTTTGAGGGGTAAGGTCTTTCTTTGTGAGTAGTCAATGCCTTTTCCTTTGTCAAGTGTGGGGGTCACGGTTGGGGTGTGGATTTCTTTGGGTTTGGTCTCGGCATAGGTAGTTTTGGTGGTTGTTTTGGTCGGCAATTTTGAAGTGGACGGTTTCCCCTTGCCCCATTTTTCCACCCTTAAAGCCAAGTTCACGGCTTCATTGAAAGACCACAATGGTTGCATTCGGACCCTACTAGCAATTTTATCATCCAACCCTTCAACAAATCTAGCAATTTTTTGTTCCGGTTTCTCATTGATTTCGCATTGCAAAGTGAGTTGTTCGAAATCTTTAATGTAAGACTCAAGTGGTTGTTGATCTTGTTTTAGTTGAGTAAGTTTAATGAACATGTCTTGAGTATACTCCTTAGGAATAAACTTGTCACTAAGCTTCTTTTTCAATTTCGACCAAGATTTTATGGGCTCCTTACCATCCCTCTTCCTTTGACTCTTCATGTTTTCATACCAAAGAGATGCATAACCTTTGAACTTTAAAATAGCAACCTTGAAAGACTTGACATCCGAGTATGATTTAAATTCAAAGACTCTTTCAATTGACCTAAACCAATCTAGTAAGTCATCGGGATTTAAACTACCATGGAAGTCCGGAATTTCTACCTTTAGGTCTTTAGGATGCTCTTCATGCTCGATCTCCATGAAAGAACCCTCTTCCTCCAAGTGCACGTCCTCCTCTTCATGGTTGGCTTCGTGGTCTCTTGCTCCAAACCCTCGGCCACGTCCTCTACCACGGTAAGGTGGATGTCTTCTTCGGCCCCTTGGTGGTGTTGGAATGTTAGCCATGATAGCATTGAAGGAATCTATCATTAGGTCGCATTTCTCGGAGAGTTGTGTTACTTGAGTCTCAATTCCAAGTAACCTTTCTTCACTCATGGTTGTTTTTGTGTTTTTGGATGTGGGTAGAAAGATTAACTCACAAAGGTTGAACCCAAGACTAACACAACAATGGAATTGTGTTAAACCTAAAACTCTGATAACCAATTTGAAGTAAAACCTTCAAGACTCGAATTTGGACCGAAACCGACACGATTTGGACAAAGAAACGGACTGTTTAGGCGTGATAAAAACGAATAAAAACTCAACAGAAAACTGTGAAGACTGCAATCGAACGGGCGAATGATTAATCGTTTTTAAAACACGATTCCAGAACTCTACAATCGTATAGAGTAAAGGAAGTGAAAGGGATATGGATTAACCCAAGCACACAGCCACTAGGTTAAAACTAGAAAGGATAATTTTCAAGCACACAAAGAAAGAAAAATACCCAAGGACTATCTTCAAGCACACAAAGAAAGAAGAATACCCGACTCTAAGCACTAAGCAAAAGAGGTTTAGTAGAAATCAATGTTTCTAACTTGTGTTTTTTTCATTCATCCAAAATCTGATTTTTACACAAAGGAATGCCTTGCTTTTATAGGCTAAGCAAAACAATCCTATCCATCCATCAACCTAGCAATCTAACGGTCCAAAAGACCCCTAGAAAACCGGTTTCAAAAGGTGGCCCTAAGCCTTACACAATTTCTTACACAAGTTAAAAATCTTAAAGGAAAAACAAGATAAGTAAACTAATGAGGACAATGATAATTAGGACTCCTTGGTAGCTTCAAAAGATCCGGCCATTTAAGGATATAAGAGCTAAAGCATGTAATAGAGGCTTAAGAGATTGTCTTGGATGAAAAGGGAAACTTGAAAGCGACCCATGTCCTTTGGTGTTGCAAACCATGTAAGGGACCACTCGGTTTGTTCCTTAGTTTTGCTCTATGACAACCACCTTCCCAAGACACCAACCCTTAGACAAAAATGCTCTTGACTCTTCATAGGTGACTTTCTAGGCCGAAAAGCTCCTTATTTCTTAGATGGATTTCTTACTTAGACCCTAGTTCGGTCAAGGGACCAAAACCGGGTACAAACATGCCCAATGTGATTTGTTTTGCTTCATATTGTGACTCTGTGTGTTAATCATTTGTCCTAGTTCATTAGTCATTGTGACTCTTCGTGTGAATCATTTGTCCTTGTTCATTAGTCCTTGTGACTCGTTGTGTGAACCATTTGTCCTTGTTTATTATTCATCGTGACTCGTTGTGTGAATCATTTGTCCTTGTTCATTAGTCCTTGTGACTCGTTGTGTGAACCATTTGCCCTTGTTTATTAGTCATCGTGACTCTTTGTGTGAATCATTTGTCCTAGTTCATTAGTCATTGTGACTCGTTGTGTGAATCATTTGTCCTTGTTCATTAGTCCTTGTGACTCGTTGTGTGAACCATTTGTCCTTGTTTATTAGTCATTGTGACTCTTTGTGTGAACCATTTGTCCTAGTTCTTTAGTCATTGTGACTCGTCGTGTGAATCATTTGTCCTTGTTCATTAGTCCTTGTGACTCGTTGTGTGAACCATTTGTCCTTGTTTATTAGTCGTTGTGACTCTTTGTGTGAATCATTTGTCCTAGTTCATTAGTCATTGTGACTCGTCGTGTGAATCATTTGTCCTTGTTCATTAGCCATTGTGACTCGTTGTGTGAATCATTTGTCCTAGTTAATTACACATTGTGACTCGTTGTGCGAATCATTTGTCTTTATTCATTAGTCATTATAACTCGTTGTGTGAATCATTTGTCCTTGTTCATTAGTCCTTGTGACTCGTTGTGTGAACCATTTGTCATTGTTCATTAGTTATTATGACTCTTTGTGTGAATCATTTGTCCTAGTTAATTACCCATTGTGACTCGTTGTGTAAATCATTTGTTCTTGGTCATTATTTATTGTGATTCTTTATGTGAATCCTTTATCCTAGTTAATTACTCATTGTGACTCATTGTGTGAATCATTTGTCCTAGTACATTAGTCATTGTTACTCGTTGTGTGAATCATTTGTCCTAATTCATTAGTCATTGTGACTCGTCGTGTGAATCATTGTCCTTGTTCATTAGTCCTTGTGACTCGTTGTGTGAACCATTTGTCCTTGGTTATTAGTCATTGTGACTCTTTGTGTGAATAATTTGTCCTAGTTCATTATTCATTGTGACTCGTCGTGTGAATCATTTGTCCTTGTTCATTAGTCCTTGTGACCTGTTGTGTGAACCATTTGTCCTTATTTATTAGTCGTTGTGACTCTTTGTGTGAATCATTTGTCCTAGTTCATTAGGCATTGTGACTCGTCGTGTGAATCATTTGTCCTTGTTCATTAGCCATTGTGACTCGTTGTGTGAATCATTTGTCCTTGTACATTAGTCGTTGTGACTCGTTGTATGAATCATTTGTCCTTGTTCATTAGTCCTTGTGACTCGTTGTGTGAACCATTTGTCATTGTTCATTAGTTATTATGACTCTTTGTGTGAATCATTTGTCCTAGTTAATTACTCATTGTGACTCGTTGTGCGACCATTTGTCTTTATTCATTAGTCATTATGACTCGTTGTGTGAATCATTTGTCCTTGTTCATTAGTACTTGTGACTCGTTGTTTGAACCAGTTGTCATTGTTCATTAGTTATTATGACTCTTTGTGTGAATCATTTGTCCTAGTTAATTACTCATTGTGGAGTAAAACTCTTAGGACTTGATTTTTGGACATATAAGACTCGAAAACAAGAACTAACTTGGACAGAATTAGACTCAACAAAGGACTCGATTTGGACACTTAGATGGATTGTTTTAAGGACCAACAAGCTATATAAGGACACATTTAGAAGCTAATAAACGATTCAACCAAAGCAAGGCACGAAACAGCCTGTTTTGGACGAATATAAGATCCTAAATAGCTTGATAACTTTGAAAGAAAGCAATGGAAATAAGATTGTAACTTAAATGCTTATGAACTAAACATTCAAATAACGATTCCCACAATAACTTAAGGCAACAAAACAGAAACTTTGGGACTGTTTTGACACAAAACAATAACAAGACTCGGGATATGACTTGAGAAGATCACAAAGCAATCTCAAGACTCGGGATGTTGTTCAAGATCACAAAGCAAGAACTAATCCCCTTATGCACTTGGTCAGATCACAAAGCAAACCAAGATACGCGACCCCAAACACTAAGTAATGGAGTTGTTCTAGCACTAAGCAAAGAACTAATCAAGGGTTTTGAGAAACCTCATAAAACTCATAATTTTCATTAACTCCAATCTGATTTTCTCATATGTCTAACTTTGTTTATATAGACCAAGGCTTACAATCTTGACCCTTGATTACAAGTTACATCTAAGGGCCACAAAATGAGCAGCTAAAAGGACATAAAAACAGCAGCCTAGGGCTCTTACAATGCTGAAATTGAAAATGACATAAAGCAAAGAAATGATAAAGTAAACTAATAGTCCAATCTTCCTTGTTTGTAGCTCAACTTCTTATTTATGATTATATGGACTGATTGGAGGCATGTGGAACCGTGTATGACTCCTATTCAGCTCCCAAAAAGTCTCTTGAGCTTTGTTGGATCAAAAGAGGAAAGATTGATAGTGACATTTAGCTCATTGTTCAAAACCGGGTCCCCTTGTACCTTTGCTTTAGTTCTTCAAATAATTTCTGAATGGTAACCCTTGGAGATAAAAGATCCTACACAAAAACATCCTAAACTCACCAAAGATGTGAAATAGGGCGGTTGGAGGAATGACTTCTTAGACGGAATTGAAGTTGGACCTCGATTGTTGGTGACGGTTCAAAACCGGGTTTGGAGAGCATCTTAGGAAATCAGACGCATTTTGGAAGAGGCATATCTCTTAGCTCAGGACGAATATCAGGGCCCATGATAGCTCATTTGAAAGCTAAGGGAGCTAACTTTCACCTCTAAAAAGAATCAACCTTAGACGTTCAGTAAATCTCGAGTTATTGAACTTTTAGTGCACGTAGGTCATGGGCTGTCCAGAAATGCGCAGTCTGTTTGCATCAGCCATATCTCAAGCTATATACCTGATATGGAGGTGATTCAAAATCCATCGTTTTTCAAAGATCCCAAGCTTTCTAATGACATAAGAATCATTGTATTTGCATGAGTAAAACTTGAGATATAGAGCTTGGAAGTTAGACTTGATGTAATGACACTTCAAAAAGTGATGAAATGCATTCAATTGTGAACCGTTCCTTGGACTGTTTCTTTTGGCTTAAAAATGAATCACAATGCAACAAATTTTGTTGCAAACTCCCTTTCTTCATTAGAATTTGCCCTCAAATTCTCGACATTGTCATCTTCAACCTCTTCACAATAAGACCACACACACCTCAAGAGATGGATTATCATGACTTCCTCCCGGATCATAGACCAGAATTGTGTATGGCAAGAGAGGTGTTGTTACTCTCTTGTCACCAAAGTTCTTGGACAAATCAGGCTCTAAGGATGTTTGAGGTTGCTCCTTACTCGGTTGGCATGCTCCCAAGATGTAGCTTTTGAAGCAAGAACCATGGCTGATGTAGGAGGTCGGATTTGGTACACTCGAGTATGGAACAACCCAAGACTCTCCTCGTGCTTTACCCTTGCTTGAATCCGAACAAGTCCCACCATTGAACATGATCATGGACTGTCCAAACTCCATGGTTTGAAGGCTAAGTAGTCCTTGGTCAACAATCACTTCTCTAGGCCCCAAATCAGTAGCTTGGTCATTGATGGCTCCATGGGTAAGGGTATAGCTACTCTTCTCCTCACTAGTAGGCTCATGTAATGAGTTGAAGGGGGTTTTTGTTTCAAGACATGGGTTCTCAAAGATAGCACTACATGAGCTATTCATTTTAGCATAAGTGCTCATGACCTTTGGCTCAAGGGACTTAGACTTAGGACAAGCAATGTTTAAGCATGGCATGACAATTCCTTGGTCTAAACTCTCCTCTATCCCAACTGTTTTGGTTACCGCTAAACATTCCCTTTTAGCTAAAGCCTTATGGTTTTCAGGCCTTGCTAAGCTCTTCTCCACACACAAAGCCAACTCAAGCAATTCACCATATGAATGCATCATTTCTAATTTAATCCTCCTAGCAATTTCAGATTTCAAGCCATTGTAAAATCTGATTCCCTTTAGAAAAGAACTTACTTCATTGTCACACACAAAGTATAATTCCTCAAATAATCTAGCATACTCATGAACACTCAAGGAATTTTGTTTAAGGGTCTTAAGTTTAGCCAACAAATTATCCATGGTAGAAGAAGGCAGAAACTTTAATCTCATGTTCCTTTCAAGTTTAAACCAAGAACATATTCTACCCTTCCCTTCCATCCTCCTTAAAAATGTAAGAGTATTATACCACAACAAAGCAACACCCTTTAAAGAAGACACAACCAGTTTACACTTCTCTTTATCAGAAAAACACTTGTTCTCGAAATAGCATTCAACATCAAACAACCAAGACACAAATGCTCTACTGTTTTCACCATTAAAGGAAGGAAGTAATGGTGTGTTACCTTTGCTTCTAAGGGTAGGAGAGGAATTAGAACACTCATAGGGCAGGAGGTGTTCTCCTTGGTACAAATCAGGAGGTTTTGGTTCCCTTGGAACCCCATGAGTACTTGTTGCACTCCTTGTATGCACATCACCTTCATACCCTTTTGTTAGAGCTTGCAACTTCACCATAGCTGCTTCTAATGACTTGGAAATGGAACCAAGATCACAAGGCTTCATCTTTGAGCATGGAACATAGGATACAACACCAATAGCTACTGATTTTCCCATGAAAAATCAGAATCACAACAACTTAAGTAAAACTGATTTTCAAGAAACAAACCAAAGCTTTGAAAACCTCTCTTCACTCATTGGGTTGTTTTTGTAGTTTTAGATGTAGTTAGGAAAGATGAACACTCAACCAAAGCTCTGATAACCAATTTGGAGTAAAACTCTTAGGACTTGATTTTTGGACATATAAGACTCGAAAACAAGAACTAACTTGGACAGAATTAGACTCAACAAAGGACTCGATTTGGACACTTAGATGGATTGTTTTAAGGACCAACAAGCTATATAAGGACACATTTAGAAGCTAATAAACGATTCAACCAAAGCAAGGCACAAAACAGCCTGTTTTGGATGAATATAAGATCCTAAATAGCTTGATAACTTTGAAAGAAAGCAATGGAAATAAGATTGTAACTTAAATGCTTATGAACTAAACATTCAAATAACAATTCCCACAATAACTTAAGGCAACAAAACAGAAACTTTGGGACTGTTTTGACACAAAACAATAACAAGAATCGGGATATGACTTGAGAAGATCACAAAGCAATCTCAAGACTCGGGATGTTGTTCAAGATCACAAAGCAAGAACTAATCCCCTTATGCACTTGGCCAGATCACAAAGCAAACCAAGATACACGACCCCAAACACTAAGTAATGGAGTTGTTCTAGCACTATGCAAAGAACTAATCAAGGGTTTTGAGAAACCTCATAAAACTCATAATTTTCATTAACTCCAATCTGATTTTCTCATATGTCTAACTTGGTTTATATAGACCAAGGCTTACAATCTTGACCCTTGATTACAAGTTACATCTAAGGGCCACAAAATGAGCAGCTAAAAGGACATAAAAACAGCAGCCTAGGGCTCTTACAATGCTGAAATTGAAAATGACATAAAGCAAAGAAATGATAAAGTAAACTAATAGTCCAATCTTCCTTGTTTGTAGCTCAACTTCTTATTTATGATTATATGGACTGATTGGAGGCATGTGGAACCGTGTATGACTCCTATTCAGCTCCCAAAAAGTCTCTTGAGCTTTGTTGGATCAAAAGAGGAAAGATTGATAGCGACATTTAGCTCATTGTTCAAAACCGGGTCCCCTTGTACCTTTGCTTTAGTTCTTCAAATAATTTCTGAATGGTAACCCTTGGAGATAAAAGATCCTACACAAAAACATCCTAAACTCACCAAAGATATGAAATAGGGTAGTTGGAGGCATGACTTCTTAGACGGAATTGAAGTTGGACCTCGATTGTTGGTGACGGTTCAAAACCGGGTTTGGAGAGCATCTTAGGAAATCAGACGCATTTTCTAAGAGGCATATCTCTTAGCTCAAGACGAATATCAGGGCCCATGATAGCTCATTTGAAAGCTAAGGGAGCTAACTTTCACCTCCAAAAAGAATCAACCTTAGACGTTGAATAAATCTCGAGTTATTGAACTTTTAGTGCACGTAGGTCATGGGCTGTCCAGAAATGCGCAGTCTGTTTGCATCAGCCATATCTCAAGCTATAGACCTGATATGGAGGTGATTCAAAATCCATCGTTTTTCATAGATCCCAAGCTTTCTAATGACATAAGAATCATTGTATTTGCATGAGTAAAACTTGAGATATAGAGCTTGGAAGTTAGACTTGATGTAATGACACTTCAAAAAGCGATGAAATGCATTCAATTGTGAACCGTTCCTTGGACTGTTTCTTTTGGCTTAAAAATGAATCACAATGCAACAAATTTTGTTGCACATTGTGACTCGTTGTGTAAATCATTTGTCCTTGGTCATTATTTATTGTGACTCTTTGTGTGAATCCTTTATCCTAGTCAATTACTCATTCTGACTCGTTGTGTGAATCATTTGTCATTGTTCATTAGTCCTTGTGACTCGTTGTTTGAACAATTTGTCCTTGTTTATTAGTCGTTGTGACTCTTTGTGTGAACCATTTGTCCTTGTTTATTAGTCATTGTGACTCTTTGTGTGAACCATTTGTCCTTGTTCGTTAGTCCTTGTGACTTGTTGTTTGAACCATTTGTCCTTGTTTATTAGTCGTTGTGACTCTTTGATGCGTATACGTAGCGGAAGACTTAATTGTTTTGTTTTTGAGTTTTTGTTGTGCAAAAGATAAAGGATATTTGTTTCGATTCCTTGAGAAGAGATCGAAAACAATGGGATATTTGGTATCACTAGACCTATAGTGATAACAATGGGGAATTACTCGAAACGCGTCAAGCAACTCAATCTCAAATCATGAGCACGTCCTTAGTTTAAGGCAAGATTCGAAAGCCTCGACTCTTTGGAAAAAGATTGAAACCACCAAGTTTCTCTCTCTAAAATGTTTTTACTTCAACTTTGATGATTACAAATGAGGGAGGCTAGGTCCTTTTATAGTAAAAAGTCCTTGGCCTCCAAGCAAAGCATTAAATGCTAGTTGTAAGTTCTAGGATGATTAGGTGCATAGAACTTACAACCTAGACCTTTTGTCAAAACTTATTCAAACTATGTTGAAAAATGCAAAAATCTAAACTTAGAATTCCTCTCCCTTGGTGCCGCCACATTCGGCCCTTCCCCCTTGTTCCCATTTGATTTTCTTTTGTTCCCACACGGCATCAAGGGGTGTGCGGATCTCGAGCTTCAACCGCGCATAACACCTCTCTTTTACGCAAACCCATCCAATTTTCATGCATAAAAAATGTGTTATTTGGGCCTGGTTTTGATTGGTGTTCTATGTCGAGCACAACTTCTTCCATGGGGTCCATATCCGCGTCATCTCCTCCTTCTTGAAAAGGAATTGCCCTCAATTCCTTGGTTCCATCATCGTCAATGTAAGGAGATAGATCCCCGACGTTGAAAGTGGCGTGTACCCCATACTCTCCGGGCAACTCGATCTTGTATGCATTGTCGCCTACCTTTGATATTACCTTGTAGGGACCTTCTGCTCGCGGCATGAGTTTGTTTTTGCGTTTGTTCGGAAAACGCTCCTTCCTTAAGTGCAACCACACGAGGTCTCCTTCGCTGAAGGATCTTGGCTGGCGGTTTTTATTTGCCTTGCGCTTGTACATTTCATTAATTTTCTCAATTCTTGCCCTGACTTGATCATGTAGTTTGATCATTGATTTTAATTTGGTTTCCGCATCCTTGTGTATGATTTCATCCTTGGGTAAGGGAATGAGGTCTAGTGGTAAATACGGGTTTATACCATATACGACCTCAAATGGGGAGTGCTTTGTCGCGTAAGTTGGGGAGCGGTTATAAGCGAACTCAGCGTGCGCGAGTTTCAAATCCCAATCTTTCTCGAGTTTTACTCACCGGACTTGCACATTGTTCCCAGTGCGATTCGTGACCTCCGTTTTTCCGTCCGTCCTGGGGTGATGAGAAGTGCTGAACAAAAGCTTGGTTCCCACCCTTTTCCATAACGTTTTCCAGAAGTAGCTTAGGAATTTGGAATCTCGATCGGAAACGATTGTTCTTGGGATCCCGTGGAGTCGTAAGACTTCCCGAAAATACAAGTCCGCCACATTCTTTGGCGTCATCGCCAGTGACAAAGGCGATAAAATGGGCCATCTTTGAGAATCGATCGACCACTACCATGATCGCATCTTTGCCTCTCTGTGTTCGCGGTAATGCCACGATGAAATCCATGGATATATCTTCCCAAGGTCGACACGGGATAGGCAATGGTACATACTCCCCGGGTTGGAATTTGCTTTTGGCCATGTGACATGTGATGCATTTTCGCACTATCGCTTGCACGTCTCCTTGCAACTGTGGCCAATAAAAATGTTCCTTGAGGATATCCACAGTTTTGTTTACTCCAAAATGTCCCCCAAGTCCACCTCCGTGGGCTTCTCGAATTAGGAGTTCTCGCATCGGGAGTTTCGGGACACAAAGTCTGTTTCCTTTGAAAAGAAAACCGTCTTGCGTAATGAATTCTTCATGAGCCCCGTTTTCGCAAATCTTGAAGATTTCCCCAAAGTCGGGATCGTTCTCGTAGGATTCCTTTAGTGCTTCAATCCCGACCGGATATCGAGCACCGTCAATAATGAATATCGGCGCGAGAGAGCATCGGCCACCACGTTACTTTTGCCAGTCTTGTATTTGGAGGAGAAATGGAAAGATTGCAAAAATTCCACCCACTTGGCATGCCTTGAGTTCAACTTTTGTTGCCCATTGATATGTTTCAAGGATTCGTGGTCCGAGTGCAGGATGAAATGACTTGGTCGGAGATAGTGACTCCAATGTTGTAGGGCCCTTACGATCGCATAGAATTCCTTGTCGTAAGTCGAGTAATTGAGCCTGGCCCCGTTCAGTTTCTCAGAGAAGTAAGCGATGGGTCGCTTTCCTTGCACTAACACGGCTCCAATTCCAACACCGCTTGCGTCACATTCGACTTCGAACGGGCGGGTGAAATCTGGGAGTGCCAACAATGGTGCCTCACAAAGTTTTTGGATAATCGTCTCGAATGACTTTTGAGCAGCTGGAGTCCATACGAAGGTTCCTTTCTTTGTACGTTCAGTGAGGGGGCTAGCGATGGTGCTAAAATCCCGAATGAATCTTCGATAGAATGAAGCAAGTCCGTGAAAGGATCGGACTTCCGTGACAGTCTTGGGAATAGGCCATGACTTGATTGCCTCAATCTTGGATTGGTCGACGGAAACCCCTTCTTTAGAGACCTTGTATCCAAGAAATATAACGCTCTCGACTAAGAACGAGCACTTCTCCTTCTTTCCATAGAGTTGTTGCTCCCGAAGTGTGTTGAACACCTTACGAAGATGTTGGAAGTGATCATCCTTGCTCCGACTGTAGATCAAGATATCGTCCAAGTAAACGACCACGAATCTGCCCATGAAAGGCTTGAGTACCTCGTTCATGAGCCGCATAAAGGTACTTGGAGCGTTTGTCAAGCCGAATGGCATAACCGTCCATTCGTATAATCCATGCTTAGTTTTAAACGCAGTTTTCCATTCGTCCCCTTCTCTCATCCGAATTTGGTGATAACCACTCCTCAAATCCACTTTAGAGAAGATCTCGGCTCCATGTAACTCATCGAGCATATCATCAAGCCTCGGAATTGGAAACCGATACTTGATAGTGATGTTGTTCACGGCTCGGCTATCGATGCACATTCGCCACGTTCCATCCTTCTTTGGAACAAGTAGTGTAGGAACGGCACATGGGCTCATGCTCTCACGTACATAGCCTCGTTCCATTAACTCTTCGATTTGACGTTGTAACTCCTTGGTCTCCATCGGGTTGCACCGATAGGCGGCTTTGTTTGGCAAAGGAGCTCCTCGGCAGAGGTCGATTTGGTGTTCGATCCCACGAATAGGTGGTAACCCAGCGGGTAACTCTTCGGGGAAAACATCCTTGAATTCTTCCAAGAGCGAGATTAATCGTCCATCCTTGCTTTCATTGCTAGGCGTTTCATTGACCACCATTAGGTAAACCTGGTTGCCATTGATAATGGCCTCGTCCACTTCCTTCTCACTAGCGAGCATGGTCATGCTAGTAGTCGTTCTACGTTTGGCACTCATAGAACGTACTTCTCCTGGCGCCATTGGTTTTAGGACAATTCTTTTTCCCTTACTTACCAACTCGTACTCGTTGCTTCGACCGCGATGCACCACATCCCGGTCATATTGCCAAGGTCGTCCTAATAGGACATGACATGCATCCATTGGCACAACATCGCAGAGGATGTCGTCGTTGTAAGATCCCATGGTTAGTGTCACCTTTACTTGCTTAGTGATTTTCACTTTATTCTCGTCATCCAGCCAATGCAGGGCGTAAGGCTTTGGGTGAGGTGTCGTGGGTAGTTTTAATTTCTCCACCATCTCCTTTGAGGCGACGTTGGTAACCGCCTCCGTCAATGATTAGGCTACACCATTTGTCCTTCACTTGGCATTTGGTGTGGAATATTTGACTTCGTTGTTCCGTTTCAATGGGCGATGTTTGAGCTTGCAGGGCTCGGAGAACCAAATTGCAATCATAACTAGGAGCGACGTAATCTTCGGCGTTCCCGGCGGGTGCTTCTTCCTCATCTCCTTCTAAGTTAAAAATACCCTTAGTTCTTTCCTCTTCTTCGAACAGTTCATCACGACAATTCACGGCCTCTCTTAGTGTGATGGTTCACTGACTCGGGCACGCATTTTTGAAATGTCCAAACCCTTGACATTTAAAACACCGAATCTGCGTGGAGTTATTCTCTTTTGAGGCGGGTGGTTTGATAGCGAAGACTGGGGTAGGAGTCATCTTGGGATCGGTGGTGTTCCCCGTTGTGCTTGTCCTCGAGTTGTTCTCATTTTTCCAAGTTCGGCTATTCTCGCCATTGGTGGTTGCCACCTTCGTCTTTCCTTGTGCCTCCACTTTGAGACACATACTACACAAGGTATCGAAATCGAGTAATTCAGAACTCGACAACATGGGCGATGTTGCGGTTTAGACCTCGTAGGAATCGCGCCATCCTTATGTCCTCATCTTCCACCAAGTCTCCCATTAAGGCCAGATTCTCAAATTCGTTGATGTACTCTAGGACACTCAGCCTTCCTTGGGCAAGATCGGTGATCTTACGATAGGTCGTGAGCCTATGCGTTGCGGGGACATATCTCTTCCGTAATTTTAGTTTAAGCACGTGCCATGATGTTATCTTTGCTTTTCCTAGAACCCTCCTGGTCTTAAGGCTTTCATACCATAATGAAGCCCCATTTCTTAACTTCAAAATAGCGTACTTGCAAGACTTTGTTCATCATCGAGACCCTTAAAATCAAACATTCGGTCTATTTGTCTTTCCCATTCAAGATAAGTCTCGGATCCGTGCCTCCCCGTGAACTCGGGTAGTTCACTCATTTTGAACTCGTCAATGACTCGTTCACGTCTAGGATGCCATTTGGGATCGTGTTCTTGTAAATTCTTTAAGGCCTTTTGAAGATCCTTGAGAAAGTTTGGATCGTCGAAGTTCATGTTTGGTGATTGGGGTTTTGTGTTTTCGAAAAGAAGGAAGTTTTTTTTTTTTTTTTTTTTTTTTCGCTGAACAATGACTGTGAACAGATGACAGTGAACAGTGATTTTCGTTTTTTTTTTTTTTTTTTTGTTCAATTCGTGCCTTCAAGATCCAATCGATTAAACCTCAACTTCCTTGCCGAGTTTAATCTTTGAACACCAAGCGCGTTGGATATTCAACTATCAACGGATTGGGACCTCCTTAGGACCGTCTTGATTTTTTTGGGGTGATCAAGAGCCGAAGCTCTGATACCATTTGATGCGTATACGTAGCGGAAGACTTAATTGTTTTGTTTTTGAGTTTTTGTTGTGCAAAAGATAAAGGATATTTGTTTCGATTCCTTGAGAAGATATCGAAAACAATGGGATATTTGGTATCACTAGACCTATAGTGATAACAATGGGGAATTACTCAAACGCGTCAAGCAACTCAATCTCAAATCGCGAGCACGTCCTTAGTTTAAGGCAAGATTCGAAAGCCTCGACTCTTTGGAAAAGATTGAAACCACCAAGTTTCTCTCTCTAAAATGTTTTTACTTCAACTTTGATGATTACAAATGAGGGAGGCTAGGTCCTTTTATAGTAAAAAGTCCTTGGCCTCCAAGCAAAGCATTAAATGCTAGTTGTAAGTTCTAGGATGATTAGGTGCATAGAACTTACATCCTAGACCTTTTGTCAAAACTTATTCAAACTATGTTGAAAAATGCAAAAATATAAACTTAGAATTCCTCTCCCTTGGTGCCGCCACATTCGGCCCTTCCCCCTTGTTCCCATTTGATTTTCTTTTGTTCCCACACGGCATCAAGGGGTGTGCGGATCTCGAGCTTCAACCGCGCATAACACCTCTCTTTTACGCAAACCCATCCAATTTTCATGCATAAAAAATGTGTTATTTGGGCCTGGTTTTGATTGGTGTTCTATGTCGAGCACAACTTCTTCCATGGGGTCCATATCCGCGTCACTCTTTGTGTGAACCATTTGTCCTTGTTTATTAGTCGTTGTGATTCTTTGTGTGAACCATTTGTCCTTGTTTATTAGTCATTGTGACTCGTCGTGTGAATCATTTGTCCTTGTTCATTCGTCCTTGTGACTCGTTGTGTGAACCATTTGTCCTTGTTTATTAGTCATTGTGACTCTTTGTGTGAATCATTTGTCCTAGTTCATTAGTCATTGTGACTCGTCGTGTGAATCATTTGTCCTTGTTCATTAGTCCTTGTGACTTATTGTTTGAACCATTTGTCCTTGTTTATTAGTCGTTGTGACTCTTTGTGTGAACCATTTGTCCTTGTTTATTAGTCGTTGTAATTCTTTGTGTGAATCATTTGTCCTAGTTCATTAGTCATTGTGACTCGTCGTGTGAATCATTTGTCCTAGTTCATACATTGTGACTCGTCGTGTGAATCATTTGTCCTTGTTCATTAGTCCTTGTGACTTTTTGTTTGAACCATTTGTCCTTGTTTATTAGTCGTTGTGACTCTTTGTGTGAACCATTTGTCCTTGTTTATTAGTCGTTGTGACTCGTCGTGTGAATCATTTGTCCTTGTTCATTAGTCCTTGTGACTTGTTGTTTGAACCATTTGTCCTTGTTTATTAGTCGTTGTGACTCTTTGTGTGAACAATTTGTCCTTGTTTATTAGTCATTGTGACTCTGTGTGTGAATCATTTGTCCTAGTTCATTAGTCATTGTGACTCTTCGTGTGAATCATTTGTCCTTGTTCATTAGTCCTTGTGACTCGTTGTTCATTGTTACTCGTTGTGTGAATCATTTGTCCTTGTTCATTAGTCCTTGTGACTCGTTGTGTGAACCAATTGCCCTTGTTTATTAGTCATTGTGACTCTTTGTGTGAATCATTTGTCCTAGTTCATTAGTCATTGTGACTCGTTGTGTGAATCATTTGTCCTTGTTCATTAGTCCTTGTGTCTCGTTGTGTGAACCATTTGTCCTTGTTTATTAGTCATTGTGACTCATTGTGTGAACCATTTGTCCTAGTTCTTTAGTCATTGTGACTCGTCGTGTGAATCATTTGTCCTTGTTCATTAGTACTTATGACTCGTTGTGTGAACCATTTGTCCTTGTTTATTAGTCGTTGTGACTCTTTGTGTGAATCATTTGTCCTAGTTCATTAGTCATTGTGACTCGTCGTGTGAATCATTTGTCCTTGTTCATTAGCCATTGTGACTCGTTGTGTGAATCATTTGTCCTAGTTAATTACACATTGTGACTCGTTGTGCGAACCATTTGTTTTTATTCATTAGTCATTATAACTCGTTGTGTGAATCATTTGTCCTTGTTCATTAGTCCTTGTGACTCGTTGTATGAACCATTTGTCATTGTTCATTAGTTATTATGACTCTTTGTGTGAATCATTTGTCCTAGTTAATTACCCATTGTGACTCGTTGTGTAAATCATTTGTTCTTGGTCATTATTTATTGTGACTCTTTGTGTGAATCCTTTATCCTAGCTAATTACTCATTGTGACTCGTTGTGTGAATCATTTGTCCTAGTACATTAGTCATTGTGACTCGTTGTGTGAATCATTTGTCCTAATTCATTAGTCATTGTGACTCGTCGTGTGAATCATTTCTCCTTGTTCATTAGTCCTTGTGACTCGTTGTGTGAACCATTTGTCCTTGGTTATTAGTCATTGTGACTCTTTGTGTGAATAATTTGTCCTAGTTCATTAGTCATTGTGACTCGTCGTGTGAATCATTTGTCCTTGGTCATTAGTCCTTGTGACTTGTTGTGTGAACCATTTGTCCTTGTTTATTAGTCATTGTGACTCGTCGTGTGAATCATTTGTCCTTGTTCATTAGTCCTTGTGACTCGTTGTGTGAACCATTTGTCCTTATTTATTAGTCATTGTGACTCTTTGTGTGAATCATTTGTCCTAGTTCATTAGTCATTGTGACTCGTCGTGTGAATCATTTGTCCTTGTTCTTTAGTCCTTGTGACTTATTGTTTGAACCATTTGTCCTTGTTTATTAGTCGTTGTGACTCTTTGTGTGAACCATTTGTCCTTGTTTATTAGTCGTTGTAATTCTTTGTGTGAATCATTTGTCCTAGTTCATTAGTCATTGTGACTCGTCGTGTGAATCATTTGTTCTAGTTCATTAGTCATTGTGACTCGTCGTGTGAATCATTTGTCCTTGTTCATTAGTCCTTGTGACTTTTTGTTTGAACCATTTGTCCTTGTTTATTAGTCGTTGTGACTCTTTGTGTGTACCATTTGTCCTTGTTTATTAGTCGTGTGACTCGTCGTGTGAATCATTTGTCCTTGTTCATTAGTCCTTGTGACTTGTTGTTTGAACCATTTGTCCTTGTTTATTAGTCGTTGTGACTCTTTGTGTGAACAATTTGTCCTTGTTTATTAGTCATTGTGACTCTTCGTGTGAATCATTTGTCCTAGTTCATTAGTCATTGTGACTCTTCGTGTGAATCATTTGTCCTTGTTCATTAGTCCTTGTGACTCGTTGTTCATTGTGACTCGTTGTGTGAATCATTTGTCCTTGTTCATTAGTCCTTGTGACTCGTTGTGTGAACCAATTGCCCTTGTTTATTAGTCATTGTGACTCTTTGTGTGAATCATTTGTCCTAGTTCATTAGTCATTGTGACTCGTTGTGTGAATCATTTGTCCTTCTTCATTAGTCCTTGTGTCTCGTTGTGTGAACCATTTGTCCTTGTTTATTAGTTATTGTGACTCATTGTGTGAACCATTTGTCCTAGTTCTTTAGTCATTGTGACTCGTCGTGTGAATCATTTGTCCTTGTTCATTAGTACTTATGACTCGTTGTGTGAACCATTTGTCCTTGTTTATTAGTCGTTGTGACTCTTTGTGTGAATCATTTGTCCTAGTTCATTAGTCATTGTGACTCGTCGTGTGAATCATTTGTCCTTGTTCATTAGCCATTGTGACTCGTTGTGTGAATCATTTGTCCTAGTTAATTACACATTGTGACTCGTTGTGCGAACCATTTGTTTTTATTCATTAGTCATTATAACTCGTTGTGTGAATCATTTGTCCTTGTTCATTAGTCCTTGTGACTCGTTGTATGAACCATTTGTCATTGTTCATTAGTTATTATGACTCTTTGTGTGAATCATTTGTCCTAGTTAATTACCCATTGTGACTCGTTGTGTAAATCATTTGTTCTTGGTCATTATTTATTGTGACTCTTTGTGTGAATCCTTTATCCTAGCTAATTACTCATTGTGACTCGTTGTGTGAATCATTTGTCCTAGTACATTAGTCATTGTGACTCGTTGTGTGAATCATTTGTCCTAATTCATTAGTCATTGTGACTCGTCGTGTGAATCATTTGTCCTTGTTCATTAGTCCTTGTGACTCGTTGTGTGAACCATTTGTCCTTGGTTATTAGTCATTGTGACTCTTTGTGTGAATAATTTGTCCTAGTTCATTAGTCATTGTGACTCGTCGTGTGAATCATTTGTCCTTGGTCATTAGTCCTTGTGACTTGTTGTGTGAACCATTTGTCCTTGTTTATTAGTCATTGTGACTCGTCGTGTGAATCATTTGTCCTTGTTCATTAGTCCTTGTGACTCGTTGTGTGAACCATTTGTCCTTATTTATTAGTCATTGTGACTCTTTGTGTGAATCATTTGTCCTAGTTCATTAGTCATTGTGACTCGTCGTGTGAATCATTTGTCCTTGTTCATTAGTCCTTGTGACTTATTGTTTGAACCATTTGTCCTTGTTTATTAGTCGTTGTGACTCTTTGTGTGAACCATTTGTCCTTGTTTATTAGTCGTTGTAATTCTTTGTGTGAATCATTTGTCCTAGTTCATTAGTCATTGTGACTCGTCGTGTGAATCATTTGTTCTAGTTCATTAGTCATTGTGACTCGTCGTGTGAATCATTTGTCCTTGTTCATTAGTCCTTGTGACTTTTTGTTTGAACCATTTGTCCTTGTTTATTAGTCGTTGTGACTCTTTGTGTGTACCATTTGTCCTTGTTTATTAGTCGTGTGACTCGTCGTGTGAATCATTTGTCCTTGTTCATTAGTCCTTGTGACTTGTTGTTTGAACCATTTGTCCTTGTTTATTAGTCGTTGTGACTCTTTGTGTGAACAATTTGTCCTTGTTTATTAGTCATTGTGACTCTGTGTGTGAATCATTTGTCCTAGTTCATTAGTCATTGTGACTCTTCGTGTGAATCATTTGTCCTTGTTCATTAGTCCTTGTGACTCGTTGTTCATTGTGACTCGTTGTGTGAATCATTTGTCCTTGTTCATTAGTCCTTGTGACTCGTTGTGTGAACCAATTGCCCTTGTTTATTAGTCATTGTGACTCTTTGTGTGAATCATTTGTCCTAGTTCATTAGTCATTGTGACTCGTTGTGTGAATCATTTGTCCTTCTTCATTAGTCCTTGTGTCTCGTTGTGTGAACCATTTGTCCTTGTTTATTAGTTATTGTGACTCATTGTGTGAACCATTTGTCCTAGTTCTTTAGTCATTGTGACTCGTCGTGTGAATCATTTGTCCTTGTTCATTAGTACTTATGACTCGTTGTGTGAACCATTTGTCCTTGTTTATTAGTCGTTGTGACTCTTTGTGTGAATCATTTGTCCTAGTTCATTAGTCATTGTGACTCGTCGTGTGAATCATTTGTCCTTGTTCATTAGCCATTGTGACTCGTTGTGTGAATCATTTGTCCTAGTTAATTACACATTGTGACTCGTTGTGCGAACCATTTGTTTTAATTCATTAGTCATTATAACTCGTTGTGTGAATCATTTGTCCTTGTTCATTAGTCCTTGTGACTCGTTGTATGAACCATTTGTCATTGTTCATTAGTTATTATGACTCTTTGTGTGAATCATTTGTCCTAGTTAATTACCCATTGTGACTCGTTGTGTAAATCATTTGTTCTTGGTCATTATTTATTGTGACTCTTTGTGTGAATCCTTTATCCTAGCTAATTACTCATTGTGACTCGTTGTGTGAATCATTTGTCCTAGTACATTAGTCATTGTGACTCGTTGTGTGAATCATTTGTCCTAGTTCATTAGTCATTGTGACTCGTTGTGTGAATCATTTGTCCTTGTTCATTAGTCCTTGTGACTCGTTGTGTGAACCATTTGTCCTTGGTTATTAGTCATTGTGACTCTTTGTGTGAATAATTTGTCCTAGTTCATTAGTCATTGTGACTCGTCGTGTGAATCATTTGTCCTTGGTCATTAGTCCTTGTGACTTGTTGTGTGAACCATTTGTCCTTGTTTATTAGTCATTGTGACTCGTCGTGTGAATCATTTGTCCTTGTTCATTAGTCCTTGTGACTCGTTGTGTGAACCATTTGTCCTTATTTATTAGTCATTGTGACTCTTTGTGTGAATCATTTGTCCTAGTTCATTAGTCATTGTGACTCGTCGTGTGAATCATTTGTCCTTGTTCATTAGTCCTTGTGACTTATTGTTTGAACCATTTGTCCTTGTTTATTAGTCGTTGTGACTCTTTGTGTGAACCATTTGTCCTTGTTTATTAGTCGTTGTAATTCTTTGTGTGAATCATTTGTCCTAGTTCATTAGTCATTGTGACTCGTCGTGTGAATCATTTGTTCTAGTTCATTAGTCATTGTGACTCGTCGTGTGAATCATTTGTCCTTGTTCATTAGTCCTTGTGACTTTTTGTTTGAACCATTTGTCCTTGTTTATTAGTCGTTGTGACTCTTTGTGTGTACCATTTGTCCTTGTTTATTAGTCGTGTGACTCGTCGTGTGAATCATTTGTCCTTGTTCATTAGTCCTTGTGACTTGTTGTTTGAACCATTTGTCCTTGTTTATTAGTCGTTGTGACTCTTTGTGTGAACAATTTGTCCTTGTTTATTAGTCATTGTGACTCTGTGTGTGAATCATTTGTCCTAGTTCATTAGTCATTGTGACTCTTCGTGTGAATCATTTGTCCTTGTTCATTAGTCCTTGTGACTCGTTGTTCATTGTGACTCGTTGTGTGAATCATTTGTCCTTGTTCATTAGTCCTTGTGACTCGTTGTGTGAACCAATTGCCCTTGTTTATTAGTCATTGTGACTCTTTGTGTGAATCATTTGTCCTAGTTCATTAGTCATTGTGACTCGTTGTGTGAATCATTTGTCCTTCTTCATTAGTCCTTGTGTCTCGTTGTGTGAACCATTTGTCCTTGTTTATTAGTTATTGTGACTCATTGTGTGAACCATTTGTCCTAGTTCTTTAGTCATTGTGACTCGTCGTGTGAATCATTTGTCCTTGTTCATTAGTACTTATGACTCGTTGTGTGAACCATTTGTCCTTGTTTATTAGTCGTTGTGACTCTTTGTGTGAATCATTTGTCCTAGTTCATTAGTCATTGTGACTCGTCGTGTGAATCATTTGTCCTTGTTCATTAGCCATTGTGACTCGTTGTGTGAATCATTTGTCCTAGTTAATTACACATTGTGACTCGTTGTGCGAACCATTTGTTTTTATTCATTAGTCATTATAACTCGTTGTGTGAATCATTTGTCCTTGTTCATTAGTCCTTGTGACTCGTTGTATGAACCATTTGTCATTGTTCATTAGTTATTATGACTCTTTGTGTGAATCATTTGTCCTAGTTAATTACCCATTGTGACTCGTTGTGTAAATCATTTGTTCTTGGTCATTATTTATTGTGACTCTTTGTGTGAATCCTTTATCCTAGCTAATTACTCATTGTGACTCGTTGTGTGAATCATTTGTCCTAGTACATTAGTCATTGTGACTCGTTGTGTGAATCATTTGTCCTAATTCATTAGTCATTGTGACTCGTCGTGTGAATCATTTGTCCTTGTTCATTAGTCCTTGTGACTCGTTGTGTTAACCATTTGTCCTTGGTTATTAGTCATTGTGACTCTTTGTGTGAATAATTTGTCCTAGTTCATTAGTCATTGTGACTCGTCGTGTGAATCATTTGTCCTTGGTCATTAGTCCTTGTGACTTGTTGTGTGAACCATTTGTCCTTGTTTATTAGTCATTGTGACTCGTCGTGTGAATCATTTGTCCTTGTTCATTAGTCCTTGTGACTCGTTGTGTGAACCATTTGTCCTTGTTTATTAGTCATTGTGACTCTTTGTGTGAATCATTTGTCCTAGTTCATTAGTCATTGTGACTCGTCGTGTGAATCATTTGTCCTTGTTCATTAGTCCTTGTGACTTATTGTTTGAACCATTTGTCCTTGTTTATTAGTCGTTGTGACTCTTTGTGTGAACCATTTGTCCTTGTTTATTAGTCGTTGTAATTCTTTGTGTGAATCATTTGTCCTAGTTCATTAGTCATTGTGACTCGTCGTGTGAATCATTTGTTCTAGTTCATTAGTCATTGTGACTCGTCGTGTGAATCATTTGTCCTTGTTCATTAGTCCTTGTGACTTTTTGTTTGAACCATTTGTCCTTGTTTATTAGTCGTTGTGACTCTTTGTGTGTACCATTTGTCCTTGTTTATTAGTCGTGTGACTCGTCGTGTGAATCATTTGTCCTTGTTCATTAGTCCTTGTGACTTGTTGTTTGAACCATTTGTCCTTGTTTATTAGTCGTTGTGACTCTTTGTGTGAACAATTTGTCCTTGTTTATTAGTCATTGTGACTCTGTGTGTGAATCATTTGTCCTAGTTCATTAGTCATTGTGACTCTTCGTGTGAATCATTTGTCCTTGTTCATTAGTCCTTGTGACTCGTTGTTAATTGTGACTCGTTGTGTGAATCATTTGTCCTTGTTCATTAGTCCTTGTGACTCGTTGTGTGAACCAATTGCCCTTGTTTATTAGTCATTGTGACTCTTTGTGTGAATCATTTGTCCTAGTTCATTAGTCATTGTGACTCGTTGTGTGAATCATTTGTCCTTGTTCATTAGTCCTTGTGACTCGTTGTGTGAACCATTTGTCCTTGTTTATTAGTCATTGTGACTCTTTATGTGAACCATTTGTCCTAGTTCTTTAGTCATTGTGACTCGTCGTGTGAATCATTTGTCCTTGTTCATTAGTCCTTGTGACTCGTTGTGTGAACCATTTGTCCTTGTTTATTAGTCGTTGTGACTCTTTGTGTGAATCATTTGACCTAGTTCATTAGTCATTGTGACTCGTCGTGTGAATCATTTGTCCTTGTTCATTAGCCATTGTGACTCGTTGTGTGAATCATTTGTCCTAGTTAATTACACATTGTGACTCGTTGTGCGAACCATTTGTTTTTATTCATTAGTCATTATAACTCGTTGTGTGAACCATTTGTCCTTGTTCATTAGTTATTATGACTCTTTGTGTGAATCATTTGTCCTAGTTAATTACCTATTGTGACTCGTTGTGTAAATCATTTGTTCTTGGTCATTATTTATTGTGACTCTTTGTGTGAATCCTTTATCCTAGCTAATTACTCATTGTGACTCGTTGTGTGAATCATTTGTCCTAGTACATTAGTCATTGTGACTCATTGTGTGAATCATTTGTCCTAATTCATTAGTCATTGTGACTCGTCGTGTGAATCATTTGTCCTTGTTCATTAGTCCTTGTGACTCGTTGTGTGAACCATTTGTCCTTGGTTATTAGTCATTGTGACTCTTTGTGTGAATAATTTGTCCTAGTTCATTAGTCATTGTGACTCGTCGTGTGAATCATTTGTTCTAGTTCATTAGTCATTGTGACTCGTCGTGTGAATCATTTGTCCTTGTTCATTAGTCCTTGTGACTTTTTGTTTGAACCATTTGTCCTTGTTTATTAGTCGTTGTGACTCTTTGTGTGTACCATTTGTCCTTGTTTATTAGTCGTGTGACTCGTCGTGTGAATCATTTGTCCTTGTTCATTAGTCCTTGTGACTTGTTGTTTGAACCATTTGTCCTTGTTTATTAGTCGTTGTGACTCTTTGTGTGAACAATTTGTCCTTGTTTATTAGTCATTGTGACTCTTTGTGTGAATCATTTGTCCTAGTTCATTAGTCATTGTGACTCTTCGTGTGAATCATTTGTCCTTGTTCATTAGTCCTTGTGACTCGTTGTTCATTGTGACTCGTTGTGTGAATCATTTGTCCTTGTTCATTAGTCCTTGTGACTCGTTGTGTGAACCAATTGCCCTTGTTTATTAGTCATTGTGACTCTTTGTGTGAATCATTTGTCCTAGTTCATTAGTCATTGTGACTCGTTGTGTGAATCATTTGTCCTTCTTCATTAGTCCTTGTGTCTCGTTGTGTGAACCATTTGTCCTTGTTTATTAGTTATTGTGACTCATTGTGTGAACCATTTGTCCTAGTTCTTTAGTCATTGTGACTCGTCGTGTGAATCATTTGTCCTTGTTCATTAGTACTTATGACTCGTTGTGTGAACCATTTGTCCTTGTTTATTAGTCGTTGTGACTCTTTGTGTGAATCATTTGTCCTAGTTCATTAGTCATTGTGACTCGTTGCGTGAATCATTTGTCCTTGTTCATTAGCCATTGTGACTCGTTGTGTGAATCATTTGTCCTAGTTAATTACACATTGTGACTCGTTGTGCGAACCATTTGTTTTTATTCATTAGTCATTATAACTCGTTGTGTGAATCATTTGTCCTTGTTCATTAGTCCTTGTGACTCGTTGTATGAACCATTTGTCATTGTTCATTAGTTATTATGACTCTTTGTGTGAATCATTTGTCCTAGTTAATTACCCATTGTGACTCGTTGTGTAAATCATTTGTTCTTGGTCATTATTTATTGTGACTCTTTGTGTGAATCCTTTATCCTAGCTAATTACTCATTGTGACTCGTTGTGTGAATCATTTGTCCTAGTACATTAGTCATTGTGACTCGTTGTGTGAATCATTTGTCCTAATTCATTAGTCATTGTGACTCGTCGTGTGAATCATTTGTCCTTGTTCATTAGTCCTTGTGACTCGTTGTGTTAACCATTTGTCCTTGGTTATTAGTCATTGTGACTCTTTGTGTGAATAATTTGTCCTAGTTCATTAGTCATTGTGACTCGTCGTGTGAATCATTTGTCCTTGGTCATTAGTCCTTGTGACTTGTTGTGTGAACCATTTGTCCTTGTTTATTAGTCATTGTGACTCGTCGTGTGAATCATTTGTCCTTGTTCATTAGTCCTTGTGACTCGTTGTGTGAACCATTTGTCCTTGTTTATTAGTCATTGTGACTCTTTGTGTGAATCATTTGTCCTAGTTCATTAGTCATTGTGACTCGTCGTGTGAATCATTTGTCCTTGTTCATTAGTCCTTGTGACTTATTGTTTGAACCATTTGTCCTTGTTTATTAGTCGTTGTGACTCTTTGTGTGAACCATTTGTCCTTGTTTATTAGTCGTTGTAATTCTTTGTGTGAATCATTTGTCCTAGTTCATTAGTCATTGTGACTCGTCGTGTGAATCATTTGTTCTAGTTCATTAGTCATTGTGACTCGTCGTGTGAATCATTTGTCCTTGTTCATTAGTCCTTGTGACTTTTTGTTTGAACCATTTGTCCTTGTTTATTAGTCGTTGTGACTCTTTGTGTGTACCATTTGTCCTTGTTTATTAGTCGTGTGACTCGTCGTGTGAATCATTTGTCCTTGTTCATTAGTCCTTGTGACTTGTTGTTTGAACCATTTGTCCTTGTTTATTAGTCGTTGTGACTCTTTGTGTGAACAATTTGTCCTTGTTTATTAGTCATTGTGACTCTTTGTGTGAATCATTTGTCCTAGTTCATTAGTCATTGTGACTCTTCGTGTGAATCATTTGTCCTTGTTCATTAGTCCTTGTGACTCGTTGTTAATTGTGACTCGTTGTGTGAATCATTTGTCCTTGTTCATTAGTCCTTGTGACTCGTTGTGTGAACCAATTGCCCTTGTTTATTAGTCATTGTGACTCTTTGTGTGAATCATTTGTCCTAGTTCATTAGTCATTGTGACTCGTTGTGTGAATCATTTGTCCTTGTTCATTAGTCCTTGTGACTCGTTGTGTGAACCATTTGTCCTTGTTTATTAGTCATTGTGACTCTTTATGTGAACCATTTGTCCTAGTTCTTTAGTCATTGTGACTCGTCGTGTGAATCATTTGTCCTTGTTCATTAGTCCTTGTGACTCGTGTGAACCATTTGTCCTTGTTTATTAGTCGTTGTGACTCTTTGTGTGAATCATTTGACCTAGTTCATTAGTCATTGTGACTCGTCGTGTGAATCATTTGTCCTTGTTCATTAGCCATTGTGACTCGTTGTGTGAATCATTTGTCCTAGTTAATTACACATTGTGACTCGTTGTGCGAACCATTTGTTTTTATTCATTAGTCATTATAACTCGTTGTGTGAACCATTTGTCCTTGTTCATTAGTTATTATGACTCTTTGTGTGAATCATTTGTCCTAGTTAATTACCTATTGTGACTCGTTGTGTAAATCATTTGTTCTTGGTCATTATTTATTGTGACTCTTTGTGTGAATCCTTTATCCTAGCTAATTACTCATTGTGACTCGTTGTGTGAATCATTTGTCCTAGTACATTAGTCATTGTGACTCATTGTGTGAATCATTTGTCCTAATTCATTAGTCATTGTGACTCGTCGTGTGAATCATTTGTCCTTGTTCATTAGTCCTTGTGACTCGTTGTGTGAACCATTTGTCCTTGGTTATTAGTCATTGTGACTCTTTGTGTGAATAATTTGTCCTAGTTCATTAGTCATTGTGACTCGTCGTGTGAATCATTTGTCCTTGTTCATTAGTCCTTGTGACTTGTTGTGTGAACCATTTGTCCTTGTTTATTAGTCGTTGTGACTCTTTGTGTGAATCATTTGTCCTAGTTCATTAGGCATTGTGACTCGTCGTGTGAATCATTTGTCCTTGTTCATTAGCCATTGTGACTCGTTGTGTGAATCATTTGTCCTTGATCATTAGTCGTTGTGACTCGTTGTGTGAATCATTTGTCCTTGTTCATTAGTCCTTGTGACTCATTGTGTGAACCATTGGTCATTGTTCATTAGTTATTATGACTTTTTGTGTGAATCATTTGTCCTAGTTAATTACTCATTGTGACACGTTGTGCGACCATTTGTCTTTATTCATTAGTCATTATGACTCGTTGTGTGAATCATTTGTCCTTGTTCATTAGTACTTGTGACTCGTTGTTTGAACCATTTGTCATTGTTCATTAGTTATTATGACTCTTTGTGTGAATCATTTGTCCTAGTTAATTACTCATTGTGACTCGTTGTGTAAATCATTTGTCCTTGGTCATTATTTATTGTGACTCTTTGTGTGAATCCTTTATCCTAGTTAATTACTCATTCTGACTCGTTGTGTGAATCATTTGTCATTGTTCATTAGTCCTTGCGACTCGTTGTTTGAACAATTTGTCCTTGTTTATTAGTCGTTGTGACTCTTTGTGTGAACCATTTGTCCTTGTTTATTAGTCATTGTGACTCGTCGTGTGAATCATTTGTCCTTGTTCATTAGTCCTTGTGACTCGTTGTGTGAACCATTTGTCCTTGTTTATTAGTCATTGTGACTCTTTGTGTGAATCATTTGTCCTAGTTCATTAGTCATTGTGACTCGTCGTGTGAATCATTTGTCCTTGGTCATTAGTCCTTGTGACTTGTTGTGTGAACCATTTGTCCTTGTTTATTAGTCATTGTGACTCGTCGTGTGAATCATTTGTCCTTGTTCATTAGTCCTTGTGACTCGTTGTGTGAACCATTTGTCCTTGTTTATTAGTCATTGTGACTCTTTGTGTGAATCATTTGTCCTAGTTCATTAGTCATTGTGACTCGTCGTGTGAATCATTTGTCCTTGTTCATTAGTCCTTGTGACTTATTGTTTGAACCATTTGTCCTTGTTTATTAGTCGTTGTGACTCTTTGTGTGAACCATTTGTCCTTGTTTATTAGTCGTTGTAATTCTTTGTGTGAATCATTTGTCCTAGTTCATTAGTCATTGTGACTCGTCGTGTGAATCATTTGTTCTAGTTCATTAGTCATTGTGACTCGTCGTGTGAATCATTTGTCCTTGTTCATTAGTCCTTGTGACTTTTTGTTTGAACCATTTGTCCTTGTTTATTAGTCGTTGTGACTCTTTGTGTGTACCATTTGTCCTTGTTTATTAGTCGTGTGACTCGTCGTGTGAATCATTTGTCCTTGTTCATTAGTCCTTGTGACTTGTTGTTTGAACCATTTGTCCTTGTTTATTAGTCGTTGTGACTCTTTGTGTGAACAATTTGTCCTTGTTTATTAGTCATTGTGACTCTGTGTGTGAATCATTTGTCCTAGTTCATTAGTCATTGTGACTCTTCGTGTGAATCATTTGTCCTTGTTCATTAGTCCTTGTGACTCGTTGTTAATTGTGACTCGTTGTGTGAATCATTTGTCCTTGTTCATTAGTCCTTGTGACTCGTTGTGTGAACCAATTGCCCTTGTTTATTAGTCATTGTGACTCTTTGTGTGAATCATTTGTCCTAGTTCATTAGTCATTGTGACTCGTTGTGTGAATCATTTGTCCTTGTTCATTAGTCCTTGTGACTCGTTGTGTGAACCATTTGTCCTTGTTTATTAGTCATTGTGACTCTTTATGTGAACCATTTGTCCTAGTTCTTTAGTCATTGTGACTCGTCGTGTGAATCATTTGTCCTTGTTCATTAGTCCTTGTGACTCGTTGTGTGAACCATTTGTCCTTGTTTATTAGTCGTTGTGACTCTTTGTGTGAATCATTTGACCTAGTTCATTAGTCATTGTGACTCGTCGTGTGAATCATTTGTCCTTGTTCATTAGCCATTGTGACTCGTTGTGTGAATCATTTGTCCTAGTTAATTACACATTGTGACTCGTTGTGCGAACCATTTGTTTTTATTCATTAGTCATTATAACTCGTTGTGTGAACCATTTGTCCTTGTTCATTAGTTATTATGACTCTTTGTGTGAATCATTTGTCCTAGTTAATTACCTATTGTGACTCGTTGTGTAAATCATTTGTTCTTGGTCATTATTTATTGTGACTCTTTGTGTGAATCCTTTATCCTAGCTAATTACTCATTGTGACTCGTTGTGTGAATCATTTGTCCTAGTACATTAGTCATTGTGACTCATTGTGTGAATCATTTGTCCTAATTCATTAGTCATTGTGACTCGTCGTGTGAATCATTTGTCCTTGTTCATTAGTCCTTGTGACTCGTTGTGTGAACCATTTGTCCTTGGTTATTAGTCATTGTGACTCTTTGTGTGAATAATTTGTCCTAGTTCATTAGTCATTGTGACTCGTCGTGTGAATCATTTGTCCTTGTTCATTAGTCCTTGTGACTTGTTGTGTGAACCATTTGTCCTTGTTTATTAGTCGTTGTGACTCTTTGTGTGAATCATTTGTCCTAGTTCATTAGGCATTGTGACTCGTCGTGTGAATCATTTGTCCTTGTTCATTAGCCATTGTGACTCGTTGTGTGAATCATTTGTCCTTGATCATTAGTCGTTGTGACTCGTTGTGTGAATCATTTGTCCTTGTTCATTAGTCCTTGTGACTCATTGTGTGAACCATTGGTCATTGTTCATTAGTTATTATGACTTTTTGTGTGAATCATTTGTCCTAGTTAATTACTCATTGTGACACGTTGTGCGACCATTTGTCTTTATTCATTAGTCATTATGACTCGTTGTGTGAATCATTTGTCCTTGTTCATTAGTACTTGTGACTCGTTGTTTGAACCATTTGTCATTGTTCATTAGTTATTATGACTCTTTGTGTGAATCATTTGTCCTAGTTAATTACTCATTGTGACTCGTTGTGTAAATCATTTGTCCTTGGTCATTATTTATTGTGACTCTTTGTGTGAATCCTTTATCCTAGTTAATTACTCATTCTGACTCGTTGTGTGAATCATTTGTCATTGTTCATTAGTCCTTGCGACTCGTTGTTTGAACAATTTGTCCTTGTTTATTAGTCGTTGTGACTCTTTGTGTGAACCATTTGTCCTTGTTTATTAGTCATTGTGACTCTTTGTGTGAACCATTTGTCCTTGTTCATTAGTCCTTGTGACTTGTTGTTTGAACCATTTGTCCTTGTTTATTAGTCGTTGTGACTCTTTGTGTGAAACATTTGTCCTTGTTTATTAGTCATTGTGACTCGTCGTGTGAATCATTTGTCCTTGTTCATTAGTCCTTGTGACTCGTTGTGTGAACCATTTGTCCTTGTTTATTAGTCATTGTGACTCTTTGTGTGAATCATTTGTCCTAGTTCATTAGTCATTGTGACTCGTCGTGTGAATCATTTGTCCTTGTTCATTAGTCCTTGTGACTTATTGTTTGAACCATTTGTCCTTGTTTATTAGTCGTTGTGACTCTTTGTGTGAACCATTTGTCCTTGTTTATTAGTCGTTGTAATTCTTTGTGTGAATCATTTGTCCTAGTTCATTAGTCATTGTGACTCGTCGTGTGAATCATTTGTTCTAGTTCATTAGTCATTGTGACTCGTCGTGTGAATCATTTGTCCTTGTTCATTAGTCCTTGTGACTTTTTGTTTGAACCATTTGTCCTTGTTTATTAGTCGTTGTGACTCTTTGTGTGTACCATTTGTCCTTGTTTATTAGTCGTGTGACTCGTCGTGTGAATCATTTGTCCTTGTTCATTAGTCCTTGTGACTTGTTGTTTGAACCATTTGTCCTTGTTTATTAGTCGTTGTGACTCTTTGTGTGAACAATTTGTCCTTGTTTATTAGTCATTGTGACTCTGTGTGTGAATCATTTGTCCTAGTTCATTAGTCATTGTGACTCTTCGTGTGAATCATTTGTCCTTGTTCATTAGTCCTTGTGACTCGTTGTTAATTGTGACTCGTTGTGTGAATCATTTGTCCTTGTTCATTAGTCCTTGTGACTCGTTGTGTGAACCAATTGCCCTTGTTTATTAGTCATTGTGACTCTTTGTGTGAATCATTTGTCCTAGTTCATTAGTCATTGTGACTCGTTGTGTGAATCATTTGTCCTTGTTCATTAGTCCTTGTGACTCGTTGTGTGAACCATTTGTCCTTGTTTATTAGTCATTGTGACTCTTTATGTGAACCATTTGTCCTAGTTCTTTAGTCATTGTGACTCGTCGTGTGAATCATTTGTCCTTGTTCATTAGTCCTTGTGACTCGTTGTGTGAACCATTTGTCCTTGTTTATTAGTCGTTGTGACTCTTTGTGTGAATCATTTGACCTAGTTCATTAGTCATTGTGACTCGTCGTGTGAATCATTTGTCCTTGTTCATTAGCCATTGTGACTCGTTGTGTGAATCATTTGTCCTAGTTAATTACACATTGTGACTCGTTGTGCGAACCATTTGTTTTTATTCATTAGTCATTATAACTCGTTGTGTGAACCATTTGTCCTTGTTCATTAGTTATTATGACTCTTTGTGTGAATCATTTGTCCTAGTTAATTACCTATTGTGACTCGTTGTGTAAATCATTTGTTCTTGGTCATTATTTATTGTGACTCTTTGTGTGAATCCTTTATCCTAGCTAATTACTCATTGTGACTCGTTGTGTGAATCATTTGTCCTAGTACATTAGTCATTGTGACTCATTGTGTGAATCATTTGTCCTAATTCATTAGTCATTGTGACTCGTCGTGTGAATCATTTGTCCTTGTTCATTAGTCCTTGTGACTCGTTGTGTGAACCATTTGTCCTTGGTTATTAGTCATTGTGACTCTTTGTGTGAATAATTTGTCCTAGTTCATTAGTCATTGTGACTCGTCGTGTGAATCATTTGTCCTTGTTCATTAGTCCTTGTGACTTGTTGTGTGAACCATTTGTCCTTGTTTATTAGTCGTTGTGACTCTTTGTGTGAATCATTTGTCCTAGTTCATTAGGCATTGTGACTCGTCGTGTGAATCATTTCTCCTTGTTCATTAGCCATTGTGACTCGTTGTGTGAATCATTTGTCCTTGTTCATTAGTCGTTGTGACTCGTTGTGTGAATCATTTGTCCTTGTTCATTAGTCCTTGTGACTCATTGTGTGAACCATTTGTCATTGTTCATTAGTTATTATGACTTTTTGTGTGAATCATTTGTCCTACTTAATTACTCATTGTGACACGTTGTGCGTGTTGGGGTTGGTGTCCTTAACAGTTAGTGCAAGGACTTATAAATCTCTAAAAGGATCAAAGGGTATACTTTGTATCATAATCAGTTGATCGACGTTTATCAATAACGGTTGGCTTGCTAGATAAGTTTGACGTTATTGTCATACAGATGGCGGTGATCAACTGGTCCCTAAAAGTCACACCTATAGGATACGTCTTGAGTGATGTGACGGTATGAAAATACATCATATAGATGCCAAATTTGGCTAACCAGATTAGTCTCGAGTTATTTGACTAATAATTAGTCTAAATGTGATGTTGAGATATTATATTTAATACGGATTAAATATCATGAGCTAAAGCGAATTAACAATTAAGTAAAATTAAATATAAGCGTTTTATATTTAAATTAAATGTATATTGAATATAATTATACAATATTGTTTTGTCGGACATGTATTAATAATTCAACTAACCCGTATTATTAGTTGATGCCTTAATTTCCGATAACCGATAACAGTTTATAATTAAACCGCGTCGTATACACTTAGCAAGTTTTGGACCAGACCACGAGTTTAAGTGAAGAGGAAATGGAAGCCCATTTCTCTCTTACTCACTCGGTTTGGCCGAATGATACAAAGAGGGAGTCCCTCCTCTTTGTAACCTAATATTCATTTGACAAAAGAATTAGGGTTTTTGGGAATTGTGCCTCCTAGAATTCGGATCTCACATCCAACACAACTCACAAAAACTATCCTCTCAATATTGCAAAGGCAATTAGAGGAATTGATCTAGCACAAGGGCATTACTCGGACTATCTTGGGTGCATCGTTTAGGAGGAGATTTGCTTTAATCTCTCATTGCCTTTTGCACTAGGACCGAAGGTTATTTCTACATCTTTATCGTCTTCATCATGTTTTTGTTTTATGACTATAAACTACATATAAATTTTACGTTATAATCCTATAAAGAAAGGGTTTTATACGGATCTAACCCTACAAGTGGTATCAGAGCGAGGCCACGTAAATTTTTATATGTGTTTTTCATCAAACGATTGTTGAAACGATGAATTTTGTTCAAAAACTGGTCTCGGCTGCCTAATTTTTGGTCTCGGCATTTTTTTTTTAAAAAAAATTTGCTGCGTTTTTTTTGTGAGTTGTGTTGGAAACCGTGTCTAGTTTACACGGTGTTGATTGTCTTGTTTTAATTTTGATCTTTGCATATTGTCTATGTAATCGATATTCATCGCTATATGTTAAAGATCGGTTAAAATCATTGCATAAAATTTCGTGTGGCAATTTTTATTTCGGCAAATCTGTTTTTTTTTATGAAAACCGTGTGGCCTTTACTGTACACGGCCTGTTTTCTGTTTTTATTGCATTGATTTGCGTGCCACAAAATTTTGTTAGATCGTTTGATCTCTTGTTTTCGTGTTGTTCTTAGCGATTTGTTGTTTTAATCGATAATTACAACAAAATGTGAAGAACATGTCAATTGTATTTTTATTTTAATCCGGATTAGAGTAAATTGCAATTGTGTTTTAATCAAACCGCTTTGTTTTGATCTTTCTTTGCTCACAAATTGAGCCGTGTGAAATTTTTTTTTTTGGCCTTTAGAGGCTCTCGGCATTTCTGCCGTTTTTAAAAAAAAAAATTTTTTGGCCCCTTACAATCGCTCACGTCAACAAATCTGGAAGAAAAAAATTTTCTGTTTTTTCCTACCCCTTTTTATGCATAAAACGTTTTTATGCTCTCGCTTGTTAGTGAAACGGTTCACCCACGTAAATTAAAGTTACTTTAAAAATTTAAAGTAACGGATTATATCAAATTAAAATTAAGTTGATGAAGCGGTTTTGTCACATAATTTTAATTATCTTTGGTGGTTTGGATAAATTAAACATAATTACGGAATTATGTCACGAATTAATTTAATTTAGTTGATGCATTATATTTATCGTTTTATTATATATATTTTGAATGTTTTGAATGCCTTTTAATTACGTATTTAATTATTTTGCAAACGGTTGTAACTTAGTGTGGCCTTAGTAGAACGTGTTACCGTAATGATGGAACACGGTCTTGGTTGTATTTTGAGATCTCGTATCTCCATTTTTATTTCTTTTAATTACAGTTTTTATTTAGAATGTAAATAGGTTTATATTTGTAAATTTTAAATTGTAATTCTTGAGAAGACTAAAGATGGAGACCGGATGCTCACTCCCGCTACTTGGATGAAGATGGAACATCAAGACAAGCTTTTCGGGTCCAACGGTGGATTCCAAAGTTGTATTTTGTTCTTTTTACTAGGATAGGCCACACTAGGAATTTTTATTTACGTATCGCATTCATTTATTTATTTTATTGTAACGATAGCTTGCATCATTTTCCGCCTAAAACCAAACCACCTAATTATTGCATGAAAACTGACACATATAGAGGTCACGAGTTAGTTTTCATTGACATTCGTATGTCACACGATCATGCTAAGCCATCACCTAAATTGATTCATTCACGCAGACGCTAGTTTTTCGTTCACTTAAAATGAATTATAATTAAGTTGATGGGATCTTCCTCGTATAAACCAAAATTGAGAACGGTCTTTATAGGTCAAACTCCAAGGACTCCCTTCTTCGTCGGTAGGCATACTATGACCCCTTCTACGTCGGGTAAATTGGAACCGATTGACTTATTTTATCTCAACACTATGGTCACTCGTACGATCCTGTGACTATGGTGGACTAATAGATAGGATTTACAGAAATCTATCGACCAAGAGTTCTTCCGGAAGAATTAGCTAAACAGTTGGCTTATCAATTTACAGAAATTGAGTCTTGGGATCACTTGTATCTTTCTTGAGGGAGATCAATTATGCAAGTGCGAGAGTCTACATGTTTTAAAATGAATTTTAAAATAGACTTAAATCACCTCGATGAGTTGCTTATTTCGTTTTGTTTTTCTTTCTTTTTCAGTGTAGATCACGATTTTAAACTGCTAAACAACAAATGGCTGGTTCAAGTGATAACCCAATGCCAAGTGCCACATTGGACCGTGAGTCCTGGCTTCGGATCTTCATGAATCAGATGAATCAGTCTACTCGATCAAGAATGATGGATCCAACTTCGCGACCGGGAGGCGGCATTACGGAATCGCCGCTGGCGATCGGGAAGCTCAAATATCTATTAGAGCCACTCCCGGCAAACCCCAGTCCCACGGCTAGAGCTGCTTAAATCACCAAGTTTAATGATTTCTGTATGGAAGCGGGTGCGATTAAAAACGTACTCATTTTTGCAATGGAACCCAATTTGCAGAAACGCTTCATAGCCCATGGTGCAAACAAGATTTTCACCACGCTCACTAAGGAATTCTCGAAAGCACCGAGAATCGTGACCTATGAGCATACCACTCGCTTCTTTGATGCGAGACTCGAAAGGGCCAACCGGTTAGCCCACACATTCTCAAAGATGATTGAGAATGTCGAGAAACTGGAGACCTTTAACTGTAACATCAGCGAGAATATTGTTATCGACCGTATTCTTCATTCACTCCACGATGGTTATTCGCAATTTAGAGCGAATTACTATATGAATGATTTGAAGAAAACTCCCCATGAACTCGCACTCCCTTCTCGTGCACCGAGAAGGACATGAAGTTCGGTGGGAGCATGAAACAAGATGTTCTCGTTGTGTCAAACAAAGGGAAAGGTAAGGGCAAAGCTCGTGCAAACCTAGCGAGGTAAACCGAAGTTTAAGAAGTCGGGTCCGGGTAAGAGTGGGCCTGGTGAGTCGAGCAACTCATCAAAGCGACAAAGAGCAAAACCGAAAACATGGAATGCCATCACCGCCACAAGATCCGGGGCATTGGAGGCGGACATGTCCCGTTTATCATGAGGACATAAAAGCGGGTCGCGTTAAACCTGTTGGTATGTCTTCTCCTTCTACTTTTATTCATATGATTGAGATTAACCACGCAAGTTACGTAACTTGGGTACTAGATACTGGTTGTGGTTCTCATCTGTGTAATCATGTGCGGGGCCTCCGAAATCTCGAGCCTCTCGTAAAGGGTGAGGTTGACTGCGTGTTGGGAATGGAGCAAGAGTGGCTGCCATCTCAAAGGGGACATATGTGATCCAGCTTCCTAGCGGATTTGAGTTATCATTATATGATTGCTATTATGTTCCTAGTCTTTCGAAAAACATTATTTCGGTTTACGCACTTGACAAACTTGGTTTTTCATTTGTAATAGAAAATAATGCTTGCATTTTCTCTTTACACAATATGATTTATGGCAAGGCGTCTCCTTGAACGGAATTTATGTTTTAGATCGACGACAAATATTACACGTAATGAATAAAAAGTTAAAGGTAGGTGATAAAGATCAAACATATCTATGGCACTGCCGCATGGGACACATTAATGAGAAACGCGTAAAACAGCTCATTAAAAATGGAGCTATCTCGGCCTTTGATTTTCAATCATTTGGCACGTGTGAATCATGTCTCATCGGTAAGATGACTCGTATTTCCTTCAAAGGTGTTGGAATGCGCGCTGCTGACCTATTAGGGCTCATACACACGGATGTATGTGGACCTATGTCAATCACCGCACGAGAAGGCTATAGGTATTTCATCACTTTCACGGATGATTTAAGTAGATATGGTTATGTCTACTTAATGAAGCACAAAAGTGAATCCTTTGAGAAATTCAAAGAATACCAAAATAGGGTGCAGAACCTACTTGGTAGAAAGATAAAAACACTACGTTCGGATCGTGGTGGCGAGTATCTTTCTCACGAGTTTGATCAACACCTTAAAGACTGTGGATCGCCCTACGCTTAACTCCACCGAACACCTCGGTGAATGGTGTGTCCGAACGGAGAAATCGAACACTACTTGATATGGTTCGATCCATGATGAGTCACACGGTTTTACCCGATTCATTATGGGGTTATGCTCTTTTGTCGACCGCTCTAATACTTAACCAAAGTCCGTCTAAAGTCATGTTGACAAAACTCCATATGAACTATGGAAGGAACGGTCCCTAACTTGTCCTTTATACGGGTTTGGGGCTGCGAGGCTTATGTCAAGTGGAGACTCAAGATAAGCTCGGCCCGCGATCGGTCAAGACATACTTTATAGGTTATCCTAAAGGATCACGTGGTCATTACTTCTATTCGCCAACCGAACAACGTGTTTTTGTTGCGGCTAGTGCGACATTCTTAGAGAAGGAATTTCTCGAGAATGCAAAGAGTGATAGAACCTTCGACCTGTCGGAGATTCCAGAACCAAACACCGAGCAACCATTGGAGGAACCTATTCCTTCAATCCCTACTTGCCATGTAAATATCCCCGAGGAACCTAGGAGGTCGGGAAGAGTCTCTATTCCTCCAGACAGATACATTGGTATGGTCGAGGAACATGATATAGATGATGTTCTACTCTTGACGAGTAGTGAACCCGCAACCTATAAAGGTGCCATGACTAGTTTCGACTCAAAGCTATGGCTTGAGGCCATGCAATCCGAGATGGACTCCATGTATGAGAACAACGTATGGGGATCTTGTTGACTTACCTGCTAAGGTTCGTCCCCTTCAATGCAAATGGCTTTACAAGATAAAGCATTCTGTCGAAGGTCAACAAGATATCTACAAAGCACGACTAGTTGCTAAAGGTTTCACCCAAGTGCCAGGTTTGCACTACGATGAGATTTTTGCACCCGTAGTCATGTTGCGTTCCATCCGGATTATCTTAGCGATTGTCGCTTTTCATGACTATGAAATTTGGCAAATGGACGTGAAAACCGCCTTCTTAAACGGCTTTTTGGAGGAAGAGTTGTACATGGTACAACCCGAAGGTTTTATCGATCCAAAGACATCCTAAGAAAGTGTGCAAGCTTAAGCGTTCCATTTATGGACTTAAGCAAGCATCAAGGAGTTGGAATCATCGTTTCGACCAAGTGATAAAAGAAAATGGATTCACTCGATCGGTCGAGGAACCATGTTTATATATCAAGTCGAGTGGGAGCAAGATTGTCTTCCTAATATTGTATGTTGACGACATACTCCCGATTGGGAATGACATACCTCTCTTAACTTCGGTGAAAGTATGGTTGAAAAACCATTTCCAGATGAAAGATCCGGGAGAGGCACAAAGAATTCTAGGCATCCGTATCTATCGAGATAGATCACGACGGATGCTATCTCTCGTCAGAGTCTTACATAGACAAAGTCCTAGAGAGATTCAGCATGACTAACTCCAAGAAAGGGTTCCTTCCTATGTCTCCAGGGGTGCATTTGAGCAAGTCTCGGGCACCAGAGACACCGGAAGAGAAAGAGCGCATGGCACGGATACCTTATGCCTCGGCAATAGGATCTATCATGTATGCCATGATATGCACACGTCCCGACGTGGCATATGCATTGAGTATGACAAGTCGATTCCAACATCCGGTGAATCACATTGGTTGGTTGTCAAGAACATTCTTAAGTACCTACGGAGGACTAAAGATTGGGCATTGACTTATGGAGGCGAACAAAAGTCATACGCAACCTGATTCTGTGAGATGCTAGCTTCCAAACGGATCGTGATGACTCGAAATCTCGATCGGGATTCGTTTTTACTCTTAATGGCGTTGCATCACCGGAAGAGTTCAAACAAATCATTACAAGAGATTCTACGATCGAGTCCGAGTACTATGCCGCGTCTGAGGCTACAAAGGAAGCGATATGGATGCGTCAATTCTTACATGGGCTATCTGTAGTGCCTAGTTCGAATGAACCGATCACCATCTATTGCGACAATAGTGGTGCCATCTTCCAAGCTAAGGAGCCAAAGTCTAGCAACAAGTCTAGACATGTACAAATCTTAAAGCTCATCTAATCCGGGATTACGTGGAGCAAAAGACAAGAGTGATAGAAAAGATTGCTACGAGATGACAACATAGCGAGATCCTCTCACTAAAGCATTACGACAAGATAAGCATGAAGGGCACGTTAATTCCATGGGAATTAAACGTGTTCCTAAGTTGTAGTACTCTTTTTATGGATTAGATTCATTCGCTTTTGTACTCTATACAACATCATCGTTTTGATATTTTATATATATATTTTGTTTTTCATGTGGATTTGTACGACAAATTTTGAACACCACAAAGTGAACTGCAAAAAACATTATATTTTTTTAGTCCTTAATTGCCCACATGAGTGATAACTCGCAATTATTTTGTGACGTTGGTTGATGGTGGGTTCAACTAGACATAAGTCAACAAAGTTGACCGACCAATCACGGAGGCGTTTATACGGATATTTCGTGGGACACAATTGTGACATCGACGTGGAGTCCTAAATGTTTTATAACATTCGATGCCCTGGCGTGGATAGGACCTCCATGGTGATCCTAAGAGTCGATTCTTTTGACTATCGACCGTCTCTTGAGACTAAGGCAGATTTTGGGTGACTTTGGTTTCTTTCTCACGGTCATCCGTAACAGGGGCCAAGTAGATTGTTTCGGATCATTTCATCTTTGTGCTTAGATCGGAAGGAGTTCGAGTTGAAGGAAATATTCAGCCTTTATCGGTACTCGATATTTCTCGGGGCCACTCGAGGAGTCAGAATCGAAATGCATGGCCATGCTCGGATACGGATTCGTTTTATCGGTTAAGTTACTCTCTAGTCGTGGAAACCACTCTAGATCCAGATCGATTGTAAAATACGACCTTTGTGGATCCGGATCCGCAAATTGTTTTACATTGAGTGGGAGAAATTTTAAATGAATATGAGAATCGGTTATCGCACATACACTTGTTCGGACAAGTGGGAGTTTGTAGGAGGTAGTGTCCTCCGGTTAGTGCGGATAACGTCATTGCACATACACTTGTACGGACAAGTGGGAGCTTGTTGGGGTTGGTGTCCTTAACGGTTAGTGCAAGGACTTATAAATCTCTAAAAGGATCAAAGGGTATACTTTGTATCATAATCAATTGATCCACGTTTATCAATAACGGTTGGCTTGCTAGATAAGTTTGACGTTATTGTCATACGGATGGCGGTGATCAACTGGTCCCTAAAAGTCACACCTATAGGATACGTCTTGAGTGATGTGACGGTATGAAAATACAATCATATAGATGCCAAATTTGACTAACCAGTTAGTTTGAGTTATTTGACTAATAATTAGTCTAAATGTGATGTTGAGATATTATATTTAATACGGATTAAATATCATGGGCTAAAGCGAATTAACCAGTTAATTCGTAAAATTAAATATAAGCGTTTTATATTTAAATTAAATGTATATTGAATATAATTATACAATATTGTTTTGTCGGACATGTATTAATAATTCAACTAACCCGTATTATTAGTTGATGCCTTAATTTCCGATAACCGATAACAGTTTATAATTAAACCGCGTCGTATACACTTAGCAAGTTTTGGACCGGACCACGAGTTTAAGTGAAGAGGAAATGGAAGCCCATTTCTCTCTTACTCACTCGGTTTGGCCGAATGATACAAAGAGGGAGTCCCTCCTCTTTGTAACCTAATATTCATTTGACAAAAAGAATTAGGGTTTTTGGGAATTGTGCCTCCTGAATTCCGGATCTCACATCCAACACAACTCACAAAAACTATCCTCTCAATATTGCAAAGGCAATTAGAGGAATTGATCTAGCACAAGGGCATTACTCGGACTATCTTGGGTGCATCGTTTAGGAGGAGATTTGCTTTAATCTCTCATTGCCTTTTGCACTAGGACCGAAGGTTATTTCTACATCTTTATCGTCTTCATCATGTTTTTGTTTTATGACTATAAACTACATATAAATTTTACGTTATAATCCTATAAAGAAAGGGTTTTATACGGATCTAACCCTACAATCGACCATTTGTCTTTATTCATTAGTCATTATGACTCGTTGTGTGAATCATTTGTCCTTGTTCATTAGTACTTGTGACTCGTTGTTTGAACCATTTGTCAATGTTCATTAGTTATTATGACTCTTTGTGTGAATCATTTGTCCTAGTTAATTACTCATTGTGACTCGTTGTGTAAATCATTTGTCCTTGGTCATTATTTATTGTGACTCTTTGTGTGAATCCTTTATCCTAGTTAATTACTCATTCTGACTCGTTGTGTGAATCATTTGTCATTGTTCATTAGTCCTTGTGACTCGTTGTTTGAACAATTTGTCCTTGTTTATTAGTCGTTGTGACTCTTTGTGTGAACCATTTGTCCTTGTTTATTAGTCATTGTGACTCTTTGTGTGAACCATTTGTCCTTGTTCATTAGTCCTTGTGACTTGTTGTTTGAACCATTTGTCCTTGTTTATTAGTCGTTGTGACTCTTTGTGTGAACCATTTGTCCTTGTTTATTAGTCGTTGTGATTCTTTGTGTGAACCATTTGTCCTTGTTTATTAGTCATTGTGACTCGTCGTGTGAATCATTTGTCCTTGTTCATTAGTCCTTGTGACTCGTCGTGTGAATCATTTGTCCTTGTTCATTAGCCATTGTGACTCGTTGTGTGAATCATTTGTCCTAGTTAATTACACATTGTGACTCGTTGTGCGAACCATTTGTTTTTATTCATTAGTCATTATAACTCGTTGTGTGAATCATTTGTCCTTGTTCATTAGTCCTTGTGACTCGTTGTATGAACCATTTGTCATTGTTCATTAGTTATTATGACTCTTTGTGTGAATCATTTGTCCTAGTTAATTACCCATTGTGACTCGTTGTGTAAATCATTTGTTCTTGGTCATTATTTATTGTGACTCTTTGTGTGAATCCTTTATCCTAGCTAATTACTCATTGTGACTCGTTGTGAATCATTTGTCCTAGTACATTAGTCATTGTGACTCGTTGTGTGAATCATTTGTCCTAATTCATTAGTCATTGTGACTCGTCGTGTGAATCATTTGTCCTTGTTCATTAGTCCTTGTGACTCGTTGTGTGAACCATTTGTCCTTGGTTATTAGTCATTGTGACTCTTTGTGTGAATAATTTGTCCTAGTTCATTAGTCATTGTGACTCGTCGTGTGAATCATTTGTCCTTGGTCATTAGTCCTTGTGACTTGTTGTGTGAACCATTTGTCTTTGTTTATTAGTCATTGTGACTGCGTCGTGAATCATTTGTCCTTGTTCATTAGTCCTTGTGACTCGTTGTGTGAACCATTTGTCCTTGTTTATTAGTCATTGTGACTCTTTGTGTGAATCATTTGTCCTAGTTCATTAGTCATTGTGACTCGTCGTGTGAATCATTTGTCCTTGTTCATTAGTCCTTGTGACTTATTGTTTGAACCATTTGTCCTTGTTTATTAGTAGTTGTGACTCTTTGTGTGAACCATTTGTCCTTATTTATTAGTCGTTGTAATTCTTTGTGTGAATCATTTGTCCTAGTTCATTAGTCATTGTGACTCGTCGTGTGAATCATTTGTTCTAGTTCATTAGTCATTGTGACTCGTCGTGTGAATCATTTGTCCTTGGTCATTAGTCCTTGTGACTTGTTGTGTGAACCATTTGTCTTTGTTTATTAGTCATTGTGACTCGTCGTGTGAATCATTTGTCCTTGTTCATTAGTCCTTGTGACTCGTTGTGTGAACCATTTGTCCTTGTTTATTAGTCATTGTGACTCTTTGTGTGAATCATTTGTCCTAGTTCATTAGTCATTGTGACTCGTCGTGTGAATCATTTGTCCTTGTTCATTAGTCCTTGTGACTTATTGTTTGAACCATTTGTCCTTGTTTATTAGTAGTTGTGACTCTTTGTGTGAACCATTTGTCCTTATTTATTAGTCGTTGTAATTCTTTGTGTGAATCATTTGTCCTAGTTCATTAGTCATTGTGACTCGTCGTGTGAATCATTTGTTCTAGTTCATTAGTCATTGTGACTCGTCGTGTGAATCATTTGTCCTTGTTCATTAGTCCTTGTGACTTTTTGTTTGAACCATTTGTCCTTGTTTATTAGTCGTTGTGACTCTTTGTGTGTACCATTTGTCCTTGTTTATTAGTCGTGTGACTCGTCGTGTGAATCATTTGTCCTTGTTCATTAGTCCTTGTGACTTGTTGTTTGAACAATTTGTCCTTGTTTATTAGTCGTTGTGACTCTTTGTGGGAACAATTTGTCCTTGTTTATTAGTCATTGTGACTACGTGTGTGAATCATTTGTCCTAGTTCATTAGTCATTGTGACTCTTCGTGTGAATCATTTGTCCTTGTTCATTAGTCCTTGTGACTCGTTGTTAATGTGACTCGTTGTGTGAATCATTTGTCCTTGTTCATTAGTCCTTGTGACTCGTTGTGTGAACCAATTGCCCTTGTTTATTAGTCATTGTGACTCTTTGTGTGAATCATTTGTCCTAGTTCATTAGTCATTGTGACTCGTTGTGTGAATCATTTGTCCTTGTGACTCGTTGTGTGAACCATTTGTCCTTGTTTATTAGTCATTGTGACTCTTTATGTGAACCATTTGTCCTAGTTCTTTAGTCATTGTGACTCGTCGTGTGAATCATTTGTCCTTGTTCATTAGTCCTTGTGACTCGTTGTGTGAACCATTTGTCCTTGTTTATTAGTCGTTGTGACTTTTTGTGTGAATCATTTGACCTAGTTCATTAGTCATTGTGACTCGTCGTGTGAATCATTTGTCCTTGTTCATTAGCCATTGTGACTCGTTGTGTGAATCATTTGTCCTAGTTAATTACACATTGTGACTCGTTGTGCGAACCATTTGTTTTTATTCATTAGTCATTATAACTCGTTGTGTGAACCATTTGTCCTTGTTCATTAGTTATTATGACTCTTTGTGTGAATCATTTGTCCTAGTTAATTACCTATTGTGACTCGTGTAAATCATTTGTTCTTGGTCATTATTTATTGTGACTCTTTGTGTGAATCCTTTATCCTAGCTAATTACTCATTGTGACTCGTTGTGTGAATCATTTGTCCTAGTACATTAGTCATTGTGACTCATTGTGTGAATCATTTGTCCTAATTCATTAGTCATTGTGACTCGTCGTGTGAATCATTTGTCCTTGTTCATTAGTCCTTGTGACTCGTTGTGTGAACCATTTGTCCTTGGTTATTAGTCATTGTGACTCTTTGTGTGAATAATTTGTCCTAGTTCATTAGTCATTGTGACTCGTCGTGTGAATCATTTGTCCTTGTTCATTAGTCCTTGTGACTTGTTGTGTGAACCATTTGTCCTTGTTTATTAGTCGTTGTGACTCTTTGTGTGAATCATTTGTCCTAGTTCATTAGGCATTGTGACTCGTCGTGTGAATCATTTGTCCTTGTTCATTAGCCATTGTGACTCGTTGTGTGAATCATTTGTCCTTGTTCATTAGTCGTTGTGACTCGTTGTGTGAATCATTTGTCCTTGTTCATTAGTCCTTGTGACTCATTGTGTGAACCATTTGTCATTGTTCATTAGTTATTATGACTCTTTGTGTGAATCATTTGTCCTAGTTCATTAGTCATTGTGACTCGTCGTGTGAATCATTTGTTCTAGTTCATTAGTCATTGTGACTCGTCGTGTGAATCATTTGTCCTTGTTCATTAGTCCTTGTGACTTTTTGTTTGAACCATTTGTCCTTGTTTATTAGTCGTTGTGACTCTTTGTGTGTACCATTTGTCCTTGTTTATTAGTCGTGTGACTCGTCGTGTGAATCATTTGTCCTTGTTCATTAGTCCTTGTGACTTGTTATTTGAACCATTTGTCCTTGTTTATTAGTCGTTGTGACTCTTTGTGGGAACAATTTGTCCTTGTTTATTAGTCATTGTGACTCTTCGTGTGAATCATTTGTCCTAGTTCATTAGTCATTGTGACTCTTCGTGTGAATCATTTGTCCTTGTTCATTAGTCCTTGTGACTCGTTGTTAATTGTGACTCGTTGTGTGAATCATTTGTCCTTGTTCATTAGTCCTTGTGACTCGTTGTGTGAACCAATTGCCCTTGTTTATTAGTCATTGTGACTCTTTGTGTGAATAATTTGTCCTAGTTCATTAGTCATTGTGACTCGTCGTGTGAATCATTTGTCCTTGTTCATTAGTCCTTGTGACTTGTTGTGTGAACCATTTGTCCTTGTTTATTAGTCGTTGTGACTCTTTGTGTGAATCATTTGTCCTAGTTCATTAGGCATTGTGACTCGTCGTGTGAATCATTTGTCCTTGTTCATTAGCCATTGTGACTCGTTGTGTGAATCATTTGTCCTTGTTTATTAGTCGTTGTGACTCTTTGTGTGAATCATTTGTCCTTGTTCATTAGTCCTTGTGACTCATTGTGTGAACCATTTGTCATTGTTCATTAGTTATTATGACTCTTTGTGTGAATCATTTGTCCTAGTTAATTACTCATTGTGACACGTTGTGCGACCATTTGTCTTTATTCATTAGTCATTATGACTCGTTGTGTGAATCATTTGTCCTTGTTCATTAGTACTTGTGACTCGTTGTTTGAACCATTTGTCATTGTTCATTAGTTATTATGACTCTTTGTGTGAATCTTTTGTCCTAGTTAATTACTCATTGTGACTCGTTGTGTAAATCATTTGTCCTTGGTCATTATTTATTGTGACTCTTTGTGTGAATCCTTTATCCTAGTTAATTACTCATTCTGACTCGTTGTGTGAATCATTTGTCATTGTTCATTAGTCCTTGTGACTCGTTGTTTGAACAATTTGTCCTTGTTTATTAGTCGTTGTGACTCTTTGTGTGAACCATTTGTCCTTGTTTATTAGTCATTGTGACTCTTTGTGTGAACCATTTGTCCTTGTTCATTAGTCCTTGTGACTTGTTGTTTGAACCATTTGTCCTTGTTTATTAGTCGTTGTGACTCTTTGTGTGAACCATTTGTCCTTGTTTATTAGTCGTTGTGATTCTTTGTGTGAACCATTTGTCCTTGTTTATTAGTCATTGTGACTCGTCGTGTGAATCATTTGTCCTTGTTCATTAGTCCTTGTGACTCGTTGTGTGAACCATTTGTCCTTGTTTATTAGTCATTGTGACTCTTTGTGTGAATCATTTGTCCTAGTTCATTAGTCATTGTGACTCGTCGTGTGAATCATTTGTCCTTGTTCATTAGTCCTTGTGACTTATTGTTTGAACCATTTGTCCTTGTTTATTAGTCGTTGTGACTCTTTGTGTGAACCATTTGTCCTTGTTTATTAGTCGTTGTAATTCTTTGTGTGAATCATTTGTCCTAGTTCATTAGTCATTGTGACTCGTCGTGTGAATCATTTGTCCTAGTTCATTAGTCATTGTGACTCGTCGTGTGAATCATTTGTCCTTGTTCATTAGTCCTTGTGACTTTTTGTTTGAACCATTTGTCCTTGTTTATTAGTCGTTGTGACTCTTTGTGTGAACCATTTGTCCTTGTTTATTAGTCGTTGTGACTCGTCGTGTGAATCATTTGTCCTTGTTCATTAGTCCTTGTGACTTGTTATTTGAACCATTTGTCCTTGTTTATTAGTCGTTGTGACTCTTTGTGTGAACAATTTGTCCTTGTTTATTAGTCATTTGTGACTGCGTGTGTGAATCATTTGTTCTAGTTTATTAGTCATTGTGACTCTTTGTGTGAATCATTTGTCCTAGTTCATTAGTCATTGTGACTCGTTGTGTGAATCATTTGTTCTTGTTCATTAGTCCTTGTGACTCGTTGTGTGTGCAACAAAATTTGTTGCATTGTGATTCATTTTTAAGCCAAAAGAAACAGTCAGGAATGTGATTCACCATTGAATGCATTTCATCGCTTTTTGAAGTGTCATTACAGCAAGCCTAACTTCCAAGCTCTATATCTCAAGTTTTACTCATGCAAATACGATGATTCTTATGTCATTGGAAAGCTTGGGATCTTAGGCAAACCATGGATTTTGAATCATCTCCATATCAGGTATATAGCTTGAGTTATGGCCAATGCAATCAGACTACGCATTATTGGACTGCCCATGACCTATGTGAACTAAACGTTGAATAACTCAAGATTTACTCCATATTTTAGGGTGATTATTTTTTGAGGTGAAAGTTAACTTCATTAGCTTTCTAATGAGCTATCATAGGCCTTAAAATTCATCCGGAGCTATGAGATATGGCTTCTAAAAGATGCATCTGAATTCTGAGTTGTTCTCCAACCCGGTTTTGGTCCGTCTTACATTTTGAGGTCAGGAGCTTTGCAAATGCCAAAGTCATGAAACCAAAGCCTAGAATGGATAATTTAGAGAGTTTGGAGCAACTTTATCTAGGGTCATTGGTCCTAAAAATGCAGGATTAAAGAAGTACTTAAGGACACATTTTGTCTATCGAAAATTGGGCTTTTTAGAGAATGGGAGAAATGTCGCTTTCAACTTCCTTCTTTTGGCTAAACAAGGGCTGGGCACGACTTGGGACTCCTCCTAACCTCTTGTGCTTGAATATTTGCAGCTGCTAAGGTCCCTTCACCAAGGTCTTACACATCTAAATTGACCTTATGCAAGCAAACAAAACTGAATTTAGCTTTATTACTTTATGCTTTATGCTTTATTGTTTTCTAGTCTTTATATTCAGTTTGTGTAAGATAAAATAGCTGTTATTTTGTGCTTTTGTAAGGCCCTTTCGTGGCCCTTAGATGTATGTATGATGAATGGACAAGATTGTATTGCTTGGTCTATATAAACCAAGCAAACCTAATGAGAAAATCAGATTATGTTGAGTTAAAATTATGAGTTTGAAAACCGAGTTTTCTACTTCTTTTCTTCTTGCTTAGTGCGGAAAACCCCTCATTACTTAGTGTTTGAGGAGGAATTTAGTTCATGCTTAGTGATCTTGAACGAGATTCCGAGTCTTGAGCCTGCTTAGTGATCTAGCTCAAGTCGTATCCTTGGTTACTTGCATTGTTTTTGTGTCCATTTCGATCAAACACAACTGTTTTTTTTGAGTCCAATTACATCCCAAAATCGAGTCCTTAGTAGTTTTACTCCAAATTGGTTATCAGAGCTTTGGTTGAGTGTTCATCTTTCCTAACTACATCTAAAACTACAAAAACAACCCAATGAGTGAAGAGAGGTTTTCAAAGCTTTGGTTTGTTTCTAGAAAAAACAGTTTTACTTAAGTTGTTGTGATTCTGATTTTTCATGGGAAAATCAGTAGCTATTGGTGTTGTACCCTATGTTCCATGCTCAAAGATGAAACCTTGTGATCTTGGTTCCATTTCCAAGTCATTAGAAGCGGCTATGATGAAGTTGCAAGCTCTAACAAAAGGGTATGAAGGTGATGTGCATACAAGGAGTGGAACAAGCACCCATGGGGTTCCAAGGGAACCAAAACCTCCTGATTTGTATCAAGGAGAACACCTCCTGTACTATGAGTGTTCTAATTCCTCTTCTACCCTTAGAAGCAAAGGTAACACACCATTACTTCCTTTCTTTAATGGTGAAAACTGTAGAGCATTTGTGTCTTGGTTGTTTGATGTTGAATGCTATTTCGAGAACAAGTGTTTTTCTGATAAAGAGAAGTGTAAACTGGTTGTGTCTTCTTTAAAGAGTGTTGCTTTGTTGTGGTATAATACTCTTACATTTTCAAGGAGGATGGAAGGGAAGGGTAGAATATGTTCTTGGTTTAAACTTGAAAGGAATATGAGATTAAAGTTTCTACCTTCTACCATGGATAATTTATTGGCCGAACTTAAGACCCTTAAACAAAATTCCTTGAGTGTTCATGAGTATTCTAGATTATTTGAGGAATTACACTTTGTGTGTGACAATGAAGTAAGTTCTTTTCTAAAGGGAATCAGATTTTACAATGGCTTGAAATCTGAAATTGCTAGGAGGATTAAATTAGAAATGATGCATTCATATGGTGAATTGCTTGAGTTGGCTTTGTGTGTGGAGAAGAGCTTAGCAAGACCTGAAAACAATGAGGTTTTAGCTAAAAGGGAATGTTTAGGGTTAACCAAAACAGTTGGGATAGAGGAGAGTTTAGAACAAGGAATTGGCATGCCATACTTAAACATTGCTTGTCCTAAGTCTAAGTCTCTTGAGCCAAAGGTCATGAGCACTTATGCTAAAATGAATAGCTCATGTAGTGCTATCTTTGAGAACCCATGTCTTGAAACAAAAACTCCCTTCAACTCATTACATGAGCCTACTAGTGAGGAGGAGAGTAGCCATACCCTTACCCATGGAGCCATCAATGACCAAGCTACTGATTTGGGGCCTAGAGAAGTGATTGTCGACAAAAGACTACTTAACCCTCAAACCATGGAGTTTGGACAGTCCATGGTCATGTTCAATGGTGGAACGTGTTGGGATTCAAGCAAGGGTAAAGCACGAAGAGAGTCTTGGGTTGTTCCATACTCAAGTGTACCAAATCTTACCTCCTACATCAGCCATGGCTTTTGCTTCAAAGCCAACATCTTGGAAGGTATAACTTGTCACAAATCAGCTCCTCACTTTCATTTTTATATGTTGATAAGGTTACAAGTTAGTCTTGTTCAATTGGGTGCAATTTCATACATGTTAGTCAAGGAATCCAAGCATGTGAATGCTAAGATATCTAAAACTGTTTTTGGAGTAATGAGTTGATTCATTTTGAGAAGTTTAGAGGCTTGAAGTATATTTCTTGGGTGTTGTTGATGTTTCTAAGTAGGGTTGCTGTTTTTGAGATTGTCATTCTTATTTTCTCAAGGTGGAAGTTATTTGTCAACAATGAAATTGGTTCATTTAACACCTCTTGTCCAATTCTGAAATTCTGGTGTTTTGGATTGAATGTTGTTCAAATTCATTATGAGAGCTTGTTAGGATTGTTTGGAACATCAAGGAGAGGTTCTTTACATGTTGATGGAGTCCATGCTCATTTTGGGAGGATTGTGTTGAGATTAAAACACCAAAACAGGGCCACCCCTTGAAAGCATTGATAAGCACCAATAATAATGTTGTTCCTATTTTGGGGTTGGATTTAAATGAGTATATGTTGCTGGTCATTCAAGATGATGTAGTTGTTGTTGAGCTTAGAGTAAAGGCTCCTTGGCCTTGGGATGAAGGATACATGAGCTCAATTGAAGGTAAAACAAAAAGGAACACAAGTAAAATCAATGAGCCTTGTATTAGCACACAAATTTCAGAACCAAGAGTGAGGGTTTCAATCCTAAGCCTTGAACAATCCACCCCAATCAAAGAGGAGTTGAAGCATAGTGAGCCATCAAATTTTGGGAATGGTACAACCCCTCTCTTGCCATCCACAATTCTGGTCATGATCCGGAAGAAGTCATGAGAATCCATCTCTTAAAGTTGAGCTTGATCTTTTGATGAATAGGAGGACACGAACCTTGCCAACAAGTCTCTTTATTTTGATCCAACAGAATTTGAGGGCAAATTCTTTTGAAGAAAGGGAGTGTGCAACAAAATTTGTTGCATTGTGATTCATTTTAAACCAAAAGAAACAGTCCAAATGTAATTCGCATTGAATGCATTTCATCGCTTTTGAAGTGTCATTCAAAGCAAGCCTAACTTCCAAGCTCTATATCTCAAGTTTTACTCATGCAAATACGATGATTCTTATGTCATTGGAAAGCTTGGGATCTTAGGCAAACCATGGATTTTGAATCATCTCCATATCAGGTATATAGCTTGAGTTATGGCCAATGCAATCAGACTACGCATTATTAGACAGCTCATGACCTATGTGAACTAAACGTTGAATAACTCAAGATTTACTCCATATTTTAGGGTGATTATTTTTTGAGGTGAAAGTTAACTTCATTATCTTTCTAATGAGCTATCATAGGCCTTAAAATTCATCCAGAGCTATGAGATATGGCTTCTAAAAGATGCATCTGAATTCTGAGTTGTTCTCAACCCGGTTTTGGTCCGTCTTCTGTTTTGAGGTCTAGGAGCTTTGCAAATGCCAAAGTCATGAAACCAAAGCCTAGAATGAATAATTTAGAGAGTTTGGAGCAACTTTATCTAGGGTCATTGGTCCTAAAAATGCAGGATTAAAGAAGTACTTAAGGACACATTTTGTCTATCGAAAATTGGGTTGTTTTAGAGAATGGGAGAAATGTCGCTTTCAACTTCCTTCTTTTGGCTAAACAAGGGCTGGGCACGACTTGGGACTCCTCCTAACCTCTTGTGCTTGAATATTTGCAGCTGCTAAGGTCCCTTCACCAAGGTCTTACACATCTAAATTGACCTTATGCAAGCAAACAAAACTGAATTTAGCTTTATTACTTTATGCTTTATGCTTTATTGTTTTCTAGTCTTTATATTCAGTTTGTGTAAGATAAAATAGCTGTTATTTTGTGCTTTTGTAAGGCCCTTTCGTGGCCCTTAGATGTATGTATGATGAATGGACAAGATTGTATTGCTTGGTCTATATAAACCAAGCAAACCTAATGAGAAAATCGATTATATTGAGTTAAAATTATGAGTTTGAAAACGGAGTTTTCTACTTCTTTTCTTCTTGCTTAGTGCGGAAAACCCCTCATTACTTAGTGTTTGAGGAGGAATTTAGTTCATGCTTAGAGATCTTGAACGAGATTCTGAGTCTTGAGCCTACTTAGTGATCTAGCTCAAGTCATATCCTTGGTTACTTGCATTGTTTTTGTGTCCATTTCCAGATCCAAACACAACATTTTTCGAGTCAATTCTGTCCAAAATCGAGTCCTTAGTAGTTTTACTCCAGTGTGAACCATTTGTCCTTGTTTATTAGTCATTGTGACTCTTTGTGTGAACCATTTATCCTAGTTCTTTAGTCATTGTGACTCGTCGTGTGAATCATTTGTCCTTGTTCATTAGTCCTTGTGACTCGTTGTGTGAACCATTTGTCCTTGTTTATTAGTCGTTGTGACTCTTTGTGTGAATCATTTGTCCTAGTTCATTAGTCATTGTGACTCGTCGTGTGAATCATTTGACCTTGTTCATTAGCCATTGTGACTCGTTGTGTGAATCATTTGTCCTAGTTAATTACACATTGTGACTCGTTGTGCGAACCATTTGTTTTTATTCATTAGTCATTATAACTCGTTGTGTGAATCATTTGTCCTTGTTCATTAGTCCTTGTGACTCGTTGTATGAACCATTTGTCATTGTTCATTAGTTATTATGACTCTTTGTGTGAATCATTTGTCCTAGTTAATTACCCATTGTGACTCGTTGTGTAAATCATTTGTTCTTGGTCATTTTTTATTGTGACTCTTTGTGTGAATCCTTTATCCTAGCTAATTACTCATTGTGACTCGTTGTGTGAATCATTTGTCCTAGTACATTAGTCATTGTGACTCGTTGTGTGAATCATTTGTCCTAATTCATTAGTCATTGTGACTCGTCGTGTGAATCATTTGTCCTTGTTCATTAGTCCTTGTGACTCGTTGTGTGAACCATTTGTCCTTGGTTATTAGTCATTGTGACTTTTTGTGTGAATAATTTGTCCTAGTTCATTAGTCATTGTGACTCGTCGTGTGAATTATTTGTCCTTGTTCATTAGTCCTTGTGACTTGTTGTGTGAACCATTTGTCCTTGTTTATTAGTCGTTGTGACTCTTTGTGTGAATCATTTGTCCTAGTTCATTAGGCATTGTGACTCGTCGTGTGAATCATTTGTCCTTGTTCATTAGCCATTGTGACTCGTTGTGTGAATCATTTGTCCTTGTTCATTAGTTGTTGTGACTCGTTGTGTGAATTATTTGTCCTTGTTCATTAGTCCTTGTGACTCATTGTGTGAACCATTTGTCATTGTTCATTAGTTATTATGACTCTTTGTGTGAATCATTTGTCCTAGTTAATTACTCATTGTGACACGTTGTGCGACCATTTGTCTTTATTCATTAGTCATTATGACTCGTTGTGTGAATCATTTGTCCTAGTTAATTACTCATTCTGACTCGTTGTGTGAATCATTTGTCCTAGTTAATTACTCATTCTGACTCGTTGTGTGAATCATTTGTCATTGTTCATTAGTCCTTGTGACTCGTTGTTTGAACAATTTGTCCTTGTTTATTAGTCGTTGTGACTCTTTGTGTGAACCATTTGTCCTTGTTTATTAGTCGTTATGACTCTTTGTGTGAACCATTTGTCCTTGTTTATTAGTCGTTGTGACTCGTCGTGTGAATCATTTGTCCTTGTTCATTAGTCCTTGTGACTTGTTATTTGAACCATTTGTCCTAGTTTATTAGTCGTTGTGACTCTTTGTGTGAACAATTTGTCCTTGTTTATTAGTTATTGTGACTCTGTGTGTGAATCATTTGTCCTAGTTCATTAGTCATTGTGACTCTTCGTGTGAATCATTTGTCCTTGTTCATTAGTCCTTGTGACTCGTTGTTCATTGTGACTCGTTGTGTGAATCATTTGTCCTTGTTCATTAGTCCTTGTGACTCGTTGTGTGAACCAATTGCCCTTGTTTATTAGTCATTGTGACTCTTTGTGTGAATCATTTGTCCTAGTTCATTAGTCATTGTGACTCGTTGTGTGAATCATTTGTCCTTGTTCATTAGTCCTTGTGACTCGTTGTGTGAACCATTTGTCCTTGTTTATTAGTCATTGTGACTCTTTGTGTGAACCATTTGTCCTAGTTCTTTAGTCATTGTGACTCTTCGTGTGAATCATTTGTCCTTGTTTCATTAGTCCTTGTGACTCGTTGTGTGAACCATTTGTCCTTGTTTATTAGTCGTTGTGACTCTTTGTGTGAACCATTTGTCCTAGTTCTTTAGTCATTGTGACTCGTCGTGTGAATCATTTGTCCTTGTTTCATTAGTCCTTGTGACTCGTTGTGTGAACCATTTGTCCTTGTTTATTAGTCGTTGTGACTCTTTGTGTGAATCATTTGTCCTAGTTCATTAGTCATTGTGACTCGTCGTGTGAATCATTTGTCCTTGTTCATTAGCCATTGTGACTCGTTGTGTGAATCATTTGTCCTAGTTAATTACACATTGTGACTCGTTGTGCGAACCATTTTTTTTTATTCATTAGTCATTATAACTCGTTGTGTGAATCATTTGTCCTTGTTCATTAGTCCTTGTGACTCGTTATATGAACCATTTGTCATTGTTCATTAGTTATTATGACTCTTTGTGTGAATCATTTGTCCTAGTTAATTACCCATTGTGACTCGTTGTGTAAATCATTTGTTCTTGGTCATTATTTATTGTGACTCTTTGTGTGAATCCTTTATCCTAGCTAATTACTCATTGTGACTCGTTGTGTGAATCATTTGTCCTAGTACATTAGTCATTGTGAGTCGTTGTGTGAATCATTTGTCCTAATTCATTAGTCATTGTGACTCGTCGTGTGAATCATTTGTCCTTGTTCATTAGTCCTTGTGACTCGTTGTGTGAACCATTTGTCCTTGGTTATTAGTCATTGTGTGAATAATTTGTCCTAGTTCATTAGTCATTGTGACTCGTCGTGTGAATCATTTGTCCTTGTTCATTAGTCCTTGTCACTTGTTGTGTGAACCATTTGTCCTTGTTTATTAGTCGTTGTGACTCTTTGTGTGAATCATTTGTCCTAGTTCATTAGGCATTGTGACTCGTCGTGTGAATCATTTGTCCTTGTTCATTAGCCATTGTGACTCGTTGTGTGAATCATTTGTCCTTGTTCATTAGTCATTGTGACTCGTTGTGTGAATCATTTGTCCTTGTTCATTAGTCCTTGTGACTCATTGTGTGAACCATTTGTCATTGTTCATTAGTTATTATGACTCTTTGTGTGAATCATTTGTCCTAGTTAATTACTCATTGTGACACGTTGTGCGACCATTTGTCTTTATTCATTAGTCATTATGACTCGTTGTGTGAATCATTTGTCCTTGTTCATTAGTACTTGTGACTCGTTGTTTGAACCATTTGTCATTGTTCATTAGTTATTATGACTCTTTGTGTGAATCATTTGTCCTAGTTAATTACTCATTGTGACTCGTTGTGTAAATCATTTGTCCTTGGTCATTATTTATTGTGACTCTTTGTGTGAATCCTTTATCCTAGTTTATTACTCATTCTGACTCGTTGTGTGAATCATTTGTCATTGTTCATTAGTCCTTGTGACTCGTTGTTTGAACAATTTGTCCTTGTTTATTAGTCGTTGTGACTCTTTGTGTGAACCATTTGTCCTTGTTTATTAGTCATTGTGACTCTTTGTGTGAACCATTTGTCCTTGTTCATTAGTCCTTGTGACTTGTTGTTTGAACCATTTGTCCTTGTTTATTAGTCGTTGTGACTCTTTGTGTGAACCATTTGTCCTTGTTTATTAGTCGTTGTAATTCTTTGTGTGAATCATTTGTCCTAGTTCATTAGTCATTGTGACTCGTCGTGTGAATCATTTGTCCTAGTTCATTAGTCATTGTGACTCGTCGTGTGAATCATTTGTCCTTGTTCATTAGTCCTTGTGACTTTTTGTTTGAACCATTTGTCCTTGTTTATTAGTCGTTGTGACTCTTTGTGTGAACCATTTGTCCTTGTTTATTAGTCGTTGTGACTAAATCAATTGTGAATCATTTGTCCTTGTTCATTAGTCCTTGTGACTTGTTATTTGAACCATTTGTCCTTGTTTATTAGTCGTTGTGACTCTTTGTGTGAACAATTTGTCCTTGTTTATTAGTCATTGTGACTCTGTGTGTGAATCATTTGTTCTAGTTTATTAGTCATTGTGACTCTTTGTGTGAATCATTTGTCCTAGTTCATTAGTCATTGTGACTCGTTGTGTGAATCATTTGTTCTTGTTCATTAGTCCTTGTGACTCGTTGTGTGTGCAACAAAATTTGTTGCATTGTGATTCATTTTTAAGCCAAAAGAAACGATCGATAATGCCTTCACCATTGAATGCATTTCATCGCTTTTTGAAGTGTCATTACTGACAAGCCTAACTTCAAGCTCTATATCTCAAGTTTTACTCATGCAAATACGATGATTCTTATGTCATTGGAAAGCTTGGGATCTTAGGCAAACCATGGATTTTGAATCATCTCCATATCAGGTATATAGCTTGAGTTATGGCCAATGCAATCAGACTACGCATTATTGGACTGCCCATGACCTATGTGAACTAAACGTTGAATAACTCAAGATTTACTCCATATTTTAGGGTGATTATTTTTTGAGGTGAAAGTTAACTTCATTAGCTTTCTAATGAGCTATCATAGGCCTTAAAATTCATCCGGAGCTATGAGATATGGCTTCTAAAAGATGCATCTGAATTCTGAGTTGTTCTCAACCCGGTTTTGGTCCGTCTTACATTTTTTTGAGGTCCAGGAGCTTTGCAAATGCCAAAGTCATGAAACCAAAGCCTAGAATGGATAATTTAGAGAGTTTGGAGCAACTTTATCTAGGGTCATTGGTCCTAAAAATGCAGGATTAAAGAAGTACTTAAGGACACATTTTGTCTATCGAAATTGGCTTTTTTTAGAGAATGGGAGAAATGTCGCTTTCAACTTCCTTCTTTTGGCTAAACAAGGGCTGGGCACGACTTGGGACTCCTCCTAACCTCTTGTGCTTGAATATTTGCAGCTGCTAAGGTCCCTTCACCAAGGTCTTACACATCTAAATTGACCTTATGCAAGCAAACAAAACTGAATTTAGCTTTATTACTTTATGCTTTATGCTTTATTGTTTTCTAGTCTTTATATTCAGTTTGTGTAAGATAAAATAGCTGTTATTTTGTGCTTTTGTAAGGCCCTTTCGTGGCCCTTAGATGTATGTATGATGAATGGACAAGATTGTATTGCTTGGTCTATATAAACCAAGCAAACCTAATGAAAAATCGAGATTATGTTGAGTTAAAATTATGAGTTTGGCCGAGTTTTCTACTTCTTTTCTTCTTGCTTAGTGCGGAAAACCCCTCATTACTTAGTGTTTGAGGAGGAATTTAGTTCATGCTTAGTGATCTTGAACGAGATTCCGAGTCTTGAGCCTGCTTAGTGATCTAGCTCAAGTCATATCCTTGGTTACTTGCATTGTTTTTGTGTCCATTTGATCGGAAACACAACTTTGTTTTTCGAGTCCAATTCTGTCCAAAATCGAGTCCTTAGTAGTTTTACTCCAAATTGGTTATCAGAGCTTTGGTTGAGTGTTCATCTTTCCTAACTACATCTAAAACTACAAAAACAACCCAATGAGTGAAGAGAGGTTTTCAAGCTTTGGTTTGTTTTCTAGAAAAACGAGTTTTACTTAAGTTGTTGTGATTCTGATTTTTCATGGGAAAATCAGTAGCTATTGGTGTTGTACCCTATGTTCCATGCTCAAAGATGAAACCTTGTGATCTTGGTTCCATTTCCAAGTCATTAGAAGCAGCTATGATGAAGTTGCAAGCTCTAACAAAAGGGTATGAAGGTGATGTGCATACAAGGAGTGGAACAAGCACCCATGGGGTTCCAAGGGAACCAAAACCTCCTGATTTGTATCAAGGAGAACACCTCCTGTACTATGAGTGTTCTAATTCCTCTTCTACCCTTAGAAGCAAAGGTAACACACCATTACTTCCTTCCTTTAATGGTGAAAACAGTAGAGCATTTGTGTCTTGGTTGTTTGATGTTGAATGCTATTTCGAGAACAAGTGTTTTTCGATAGAAGTGTAAACTGGTTGTGTCTTCTTTAAAGAGTGTTGCTTTGTTGTGGTATAATACTCTTACATTTTCAAGGAGGATGGAAGGGAAGGGTAGAATATGTTCTTGGTTTAAACTTGAAAGGAATATGAGATTAAAGTTTCTACCTTCTACCATGGATAATTTATCGGAACTTAAGACCCTTAAACAAAATTCCTTGAGTGTTCATGAGTATTCTAGATTATTTGAGGAATTACACTTTGTGTGTGACAATGAAGTAAGTTCTTTTCTAAAGGGAATCAGATTTTACAATGGCTTGAAATCTGAAATTGCTAGGAGGATTAAATTAGAAATGATGCATTCATATGGTGAATTGCTTGAGTTGGCTTTGTGTGTGGAGAAGAGCTTAGCAAGACCTGAAAACAATGAGGTTTTAGCTAAAAGGGAATGTTTAGGGTTAACCAAAACAGTTGGGATAGAGGAGAGTTTAGAACAAGGAATTGGCATGCCATACTTAAACATTGCTTGTCCTAAGTCTAAGTCTCTTGAGCCAAAGGTCATGAGCACTTATGCTAAAATGAATAGCTCATGTAGTGCTATCTTTGAGAACCCATGTCTTGAAACAAAAACTCCCTTCAACTCATTACATGAGCCTACTAGTGAGGAGGAGAGTAGCCATACCCTTACCCATGGAGCCATCAATGACCAAGCTACTGATTTGGGGCCTAGAGAAGTGATTGTCGACAAAAGACTACTTAACCCTCAAACCATGGAGTTTGGACAGTCCATGGTCATGTTCAATGGTGGAACGTGTTGGGATTCAAGCAAGGGTAAAGCACGAAGAGAGTCTTGGGTTGTTCCATACTCAAGTGTACCAAATCTTACCTCCTACATCAGCCATGGCTTTTGCTTCAAAGCCAACATCTTGGAAGGTATAACTTGTCACAAATCAGCTCCTCACTTTCATTTTTATATGTTGATAAGGTTACAAGTTAGTCTTGTTCAATTGGGTGCAATTTCATACATGTTAGTCAAGGAATCCAAGCATGTGAATGCTAACATATCTAAACTGTTTTGGAGTAATGAGTTGATTCATTTTGAGAAGTTTAGAGGCTTGAAGTATATTTCTTGGGTGTTGTTGATGTTTCTAAGTAGGGTTGCTGTTTTTGAGATTGTCATTCTTATTTTCTCAAGGTGGAAGTTATTTGTCAACAATGAAATTGGTTCATTTAACACCTCTCTTGTCCAATTCGAAATTCTCAGTGTTTTGGATTGAATGTTGTTCAAATTCATTATGAGAGCTTGTTAGGATTGTTTGGAACATCAAGGAGAGGTTCTTTACATGTTGATGGAGTCCATGCTCATTTTGGGAGGATTGTGTTGAGATTAAAACACCAAAACAGGAGCAGCCCCTTGAAAGCATTGATAAGCACCAATAATAATGTTGTTCCTATTTTGGGGTTGGATTTAAATGAGTATATGTTGCTGGTCATTCAAGATGATGTAGTTGTTGTTGAGCTTAGAGTAAAGGCTCCTTGGCCTTGGGATGAAGGATACATGAGCTCAATTGAAGGTAAAACAAAAAGGAACACAAGTAAAATCAATGAGCCTTGTATTAGCACACAAATTTCAGAACCAAGAGTGAGGGTTTCAATCCTAAGCCTTGAACAATCCACCCCAATCAAAGAGGAGTTGAAGCATAGTGAGCCATCAAATTTTGGGAATGGTACAACCCCTCTCTTGCCATCCACAATTCTGGTCTATGATCCGGGAAGAAGTCATGAGAATCCATCTCTTAAAGTTGAGCTTGATCTTTTGATGAATAGGAGGACACGAACCTTGCCAACAAGTCTCTTTATTTTGATCCAACAGAATTTGAGGGCAAATTCTTTTGAAGAAAGGGAGTGTGCAACAAAATTTGTTGCATTGTGATTCATTTTTAAACCAAAAGAAACAAATCCAGAAATGTGATTCCGAATTGAATGCATTTCATCGCTTTTGAAGTGTCATTACATAAAAGCCTAACTTCCAAGCTCTATATCTCAAGTTTTACTCATGCAAATACGATGATTCTTATGTCATTGGAAAGCTTGGGATCTTAGAAAAACCATGGATTTTGAATCATCTCCATATCAGGTATATAGCTTGAGTTATGGCCAATGCAATCAGACTACGCATTATTAGACAGCCCATGACCTATGTGAACTAAACGTTGAATAACTCAAGATTTACTCCATATTTTAGGGTGATTATTTTTTGAGGTGAAAGTTAACTTCATTATCTTTCTAATGAGCTATCATAGGCCTTAAAATTCATCCAGAGCTATGAGATATGGCTTCTAAAAGATGCATCTGAATTCACGAGTTGTTCTCCAACCCGGTTTTGGTCCGTCTTCTGTTTTGAGGTCTAGGAGCTTTGCAAATGCCAAAGTCATGAAACCAAAGCCTAGAATGAATAATTTAGAGAGTTTGGAGCAACTTTATCTAGGGTCATTGGTCCTAAAAATGCAGGATTAAAGAAGTACTTAAGGACACATTTTGTCACATCGAAAATTGGGTTGTTTTAGAGAATGGGAGAAATGTAACTTTCAACTTCCTTCTTTTGGCTAAACAAGGGCTGGGCACGACTTGGGACTCCTCCTAACCTCTTGTGCTTGAATATTTGCAGCTGCTAAGGTCCTTCACCAAGGTCTTACACATCTAAATTGACCTTATGCAAGCAAACAAAACTGAATTTAGCTTTATTACTTTATGCTTTATGCTTTATTGTTTTCTAGTCTTTATATTCAGTTTGTGTAAGATAAAATAGCTGTTATTTTGTGCTTTTGTAAGGCCCTTTCGTGGCCCTTAGATGTATGTATGATGAATGGACAAGATTGTATTGCTTGGTCTATATAAACCAAGCAAACCTAATGAGAAAATCGGATTATATTAATTAAAATTATGAGTTTGGCCGAGTTTTCTACTTCTTTTCTTCTTGCTTAGTGCGGAAAACCCCTCATTACTTAGTGTTTGAGGAGGAATTTAGTTCATGCTTAGAGATCTTGAACGAGATTAGAGTCTTGAGCACCTTAGTGATCTAGCTCAAGTCATATCCTTGGTTACTTGCATTGTTTTGTGTCCATTTCAGTCACAAACACAACCTTTTTCAGTCCAATTCTCCAAAATCGAGTCCTTAGTAGTTTTACTCCAGTGTGAACCATTTGTCCTTGTTTATTAGTCATTGTGACTCTTTGTGTGAACCATTTATCCTAGTTCTTTAGTCATTGTGACTCGTCGTGTGAATCATTTGTCCTTGTTCATTAGTCCTTGTGACTCGTTGTGTGAACCATTTGTCCTTGTTTATTAGTCGTTGTGACTCTTTGTGTGAATCATTTGTCCTAGTTCATTAGTCATTGTGACTCGTCGTGTGAATCATTTGACCTTGTTCATTAGCCATTGTGACTCGTTGTGTGAATCATTTGTCCTAGTTAATTACACATTGTGACTCGTTGTGCGAACCATTTGTTTTTATTCATTAGTCATTATAACTCGTTGTGTGAATCATTTGTCCTTGTTCATTAGTCCTTGTGACTCGTTGTATGAACCATTTGTCATTGTTCATTAGTTATTATGACTCTTTGTGTGAATCATTTGTCCTAGTTAATTACCCATTGTGACTCGTTGTGTAAATCATTTGTTCTTGGTCATTTTTTATTGTGACTCTTTGTGTGAATCCTTTATCCTAGCTAATTACTCATTGTGACTCGTTGTGTGAATCATTTGTCCTAGTACATTAGTCATTGTGACTCGTTGTGTGAATCATTTGTCCTAATTCATTAGTCATTGTGACTCGTCGTGTGAATCATTTGTCCTTGTTCATTAGTCCTTGTGACTCGTTGTGTGAACCATTTGTCCTTGGTTATTAGTCATTGTGACTTTTTGTGTGAATAATTTGTCCTAGTTCATTAGTCATTGTGACTCGTCGTGTGAATTATTTGTCCTTGTTCATTAGTCCTTGTGACTTGTTGTGTGAACCATTTGTCCTTGTTTATTAGTCGTTGTGACTCTTTGTGTGAATCATTTGTCCTAGTTCATTAGGCATTGTGACTCGTCGTGTGAATCATTTGTCCTTGTTCATTAGCCATTGTGACTCGTTGTGTGAATCATTTGTCCTTGTTCATTAGTTGTTGTGACTCGTTGTGTGAATTATTTGTCCTTGTTCATTAGTCCTTGTGACTCATTGTGTGAACCATTTGTCATTGTTCATTAGTTATTATGACTCTTTGTGTGAATCATTTGTCCTAGTTAATTACTCATTGTGACACGTTGTGCGACCATTTGTCTTTATTCATTAGTCATTATGACTCGTTGTGTGAATCATTTGTCCTAGTTAATTACTCATTCTGACTCGTTGTGTGAATCATTTGTCCTAGTTAATTACTCATTCTGACTCGTTGTGTGAATCATTTGTCCTTGTTCATTAGTCCTTGTGACTTGTTGTTTGAACAATTTGTCCTTGTTTATTAGTCGTTGTGACTCTTTGTGTGAACCATTTGTCCTTGTTTATTAGTCGTTATGACTCTTTGTGTGAACCATTTGTCCTTGTTTATTAGTCCTTGTGACTTGTGTGAATCATTTGTCCTTGTTCATTAGTCCTTGTGACTTGTTATTTGAACCATTTGTCCTTGTTTATTAGTCGTTGTGACTCTTTGTGTGAACAATTTGTCCTTGTTTATTAGTTATTGTGACTACGTGTGTGAATCATTTGTCCTAGTTCATTAGTCATTGTGACTCTTCGTGTGAATCATTTGTCCTTGTTCATTAGTCCTTGTGACTCGTTGTTCATTGTGACTCGTTGTGTGAATCATTTGTCCTTGTTCATTAGTCCTTGTGACTCGTTGTGTGAACCAATTGACCTTGTTTATTAGTCATTGTGACTCTTTGTGTGAATCATTTGTCCTAGTTCATTAGTCATTGTGACTCGTGTTGTGAATCATTTGTCCTTGTTCATTAGTCCTTGTGACTCGTTGTGTGAACCATTTGTCCTTGTTTATTAGTCATTGTGACTCTTTGTGTGAACCATTTGTCCTAGTTCTTTAGTCATTGTGACTCTTCGTGTGAATCATTTGTCCTTGTTTCATTAGTCCTTGTGACTCGTTGTGTGAACCATTTGTCCTTGTTTATTAGTCGTTGTGACTCTTTGTGTGAACCATTTGTCCTAGTTCTTTAGTCATTGTGACTCGTCGTGTGAATCATTTGTCCTTGTTTCATTAGTCCTTGTGACTCGTTGTGTGAACCATTTGTCCTTGTTTATTAGTCTTTGTGACTCTTTGTGTGAATCATTTGTCCTAGTTCATTAGTCATTGTGACTCGTCGTGTGAATCATTTGTCCTTGTTCATTAGCCATTGTGACTCGTTGTGTGAATCATTTGTCCTAGTTAATTACACATTGTGACTCGTTGTGCGAACCATTTTTTTTTATTCATTAGTCATTATAACTCGTTGTGTGAATCATTTGTCCTTGTTCATTAGTCCTTGTGACTCGTTATATGAACCATTTGTCATTGTTCATTAGTTATTATGACTCTTTGTGTGAATCATTTGTCCTAGTTAATTACCCATTGTGACTCGTTGTGTAAATCATTTGTTCTTGGTCATTATTTATTGTGACTCTTTGTGTGAATCCTTTATCCTAGCTAATTACTCATTGTGACTCGTTGTGTGAATCATTTGTCCTAGTACATTAGTCATTGTGAGTCGTTGTGTGAATCATTTGTCCTAATTCATTAGTCATTGTGACTCTTCGTGTGAATCATTTGTCCTTGTTCATTAGTCCTTGTGACTCGTGTGAACCATTTGTCCTTGGTTATTAGTCATTGTGTGAATAATTTGTCCTAGTTCATTAGTCATTGTGACTCGTCGTGTGAATCATTTGTCCTTGTTCATTAGTCCTTGTCACTTGTTGTGTGAACCATTTGTCCTTGTTTATTAGTCGTTGTGACTCTTTGTGTGAATCATTTGTCCTAGTTCATTAGGCATTGTGACTCGTTGTGTGAATCATTTGTCCTTGTTCATTAGCCATTGTGACTCGTTGTGTGAATCATTTGTCCTTGTTCATTAGTCATTGTGACTCGTTGTGTGAATCATTTGTCCTTGTTCATTAGTCCTTGTGACTCATTGTGTGAACCATTTGTCATTGTTCATTAGTTATTATGACTCTTTGTGTGAATCATTTGTCCTAGTTAATTACTCATTGTGACACGTTGTTTGACCATTTGTCTTTATTCATTAGTCATTATGACTCGTTGTGTGAATCATTTGTCCTTGTTCATTAGTACTTGTGACTCGTTGTTTGAACCATTTGTCATTGTTCATTAGTTATTATGACTCTTTGTGTGAATCATTTGTCCTAGTTAATTACTCATTGTGACTCGTTGTGTAAATCATTTGTCCTTGGTCATTATTTATTGTGACTCTTTGTGTGAATCCTTTATCCTAGTTTATTACTCATTCTGACTCGTTGTGTGAATCATTTGTCATTGTTCATTAGTCCTTGTGACTCGTTGTTTGAACAATTTGTCCTTGTTTATTAGTCCTTGTGACTCTTTGTGAACCATTTGTCCTTGTTCATTAGTCATTGTGACTCTTTGTGTGAACCATTTGTCCTTGTTCATTATTCCTTGTGACTTGTTTTTTGAACCATTTGTCCTTGTTTATTAGTCGTTGTGACTCTTTGTGTGAACCATTTGTCCTAGTTTATTAGTCGTTGTGATTCTTTGTGTGAACCATTTGTCCTTGTTTATTAGTCATTGTGACTCGTTGTGTGAATCATTTGTCCTTGTTCATTAGTCCTTGTGACTCGTTGTGCGAACCATTTGTCCTTGTTTATTAGTCATTGTGACTCTTTGTGTGAATCATTTGTCCTAGTTCATTAGTCATTGTGACTCGTCGTGTGAATCATTTGTCCTTGTTCATTAGTCCTTGTGACTTATTGTTTGAACCATTTGTCCTTGTTTATTAGTCGTTGTGACTCTTTGTGTGAACCATTTGTCCTTGTTTATTAGTCGTTGTAATTCTTTGTGTGAATCATTTGTCCTAGTTCATTAGTCATTGTGACTCGTCGTGTGACTCATTTGTCCTAGTTCATTAGTCATTGTGACTCGTCCGCGTGTGAATCATTTGTCCTTGTTCATTAGTCCTTGTGACTTTTTGTTTTGAACCATTTGTCCTTGTTTATTAGTCGTTGTGACTCTTTGTGTGAACCATTTGTCCTTGTTTATTAGTCGTTGTGACTCGTCGTGTGAATCATTTGTCCTTGTTCATTAGTCCTTGTGACTTGTTATTTGAACCATTTGTCCTTGTTTATTAGTCGTTGTGACTCTTTGTGTGAACAATTTGTCCTTGTTTATTAGTCTTTGTGACTCTTTGTGTGAATCATTTGTCCTAGTTCATTAGTCATTGTGACTCTTCGTGTGAATCATTTGTCCTTGTTCATTAGTCCTTGTGACTCGTTGTTCATTTTGACTCGTTGTGTGAATCATTTGTCCTTGTTCATTAGTCCTTGTGACTCGTTATGTGAACCAATTGCCCTTGTTTATTAGTCATTGTGACTCTTTGTGTGAATCATTTGTCCTAGTTCATTAGTCATTGTGACTCGTTGTGTGAACCATTTGTCCTTGGTTATTAGTCATTGTGTGAATAATTTGTCCTAGTTCATTAGTCATTGTGACTCGTTGTGTGAATCATTTGTCCTTGTTCATTAGTCCTTGTCACTTGTTGTGTGAACCATTTGTCCTTGTTTATTAGTCGTTGTGACTCTTTGTGTGAATCATTTGTCCTAGTTCATTAGTCATTGTGACTCGTCATGTGAATCATTTGTCCTTGTTCATTAGCCATTGTGACTCGTTGTGTGAATCATTTGTCCTTGTTCATTAGTCATTGTGACTCGTTGTGTGAATCATTTGTCCTTGTTCATTAGTCCTTGTGACTCATTGTGTGAACCATTTGTCATTGTTCATTAGTTATTATGACTCTTTGTGTGAATCATTTGTCCTAGTTAATTACTCATTGTGACACGTTGTGCGACCATTTGTCTTTATTCATTAGTCATTTGTCCTAGTTAATTACTCATTGTGACTCGTTGTGTAAATCATTTGTCCTTGGTCATTATTTATTGTGACTCTTTGTGTGAATCCTTTATCCTAGTTTATTACTCATTCTGACTCGTTGTGTGAATCATTTGTCATTGTTCATTAGTCCTTGTGACTCGTTGTTTGAACAATTTGTCCTTGTTTATTAGTCGTTGTGACTCTTTGTGTGAACCATTTGTCCTTGTTTATTAGTCATTGTGACTCTTTGTGTGAACCATTTGTCCTTGTTCATTAGTCCTTGTGACTTGTTGTTTGAACCATTTGTCCTTGTTTATTAGTCGTTGTGACTCTTTGTGTGAACCATTTGTCCTTGTTTATTAGTCGTTGTGACTCGTTGTGTGAATCATTTGTCCTTGTTCATTAGTCCTTGTGACTTGTTATTTGAACCATTTGTCCTTGTTTATTAGTCGTTTGTGACTCTTTTGTGTGAACAATTTGTCCTTGTTTATTAGTCATTGTGACTCTTTGTGTGAATCATTTGTCCTAGTTCATTAGTCATTGTGACTCTTCGTGTGAATCATTTGTCCTTGTTCATTAGTCCTTGTGACTCGTTGTTCATTTTGACTCATTGTGTGAATCATTTGTCCTTGTTCATTAGTCTTGTGACTCGTTGTGTGAACCAATTGCCCTTGTTTATTAGTCATTGTGACTCTTTGTGTGAATCATTTGTCCTAGTTCATTAGTCATTGTGACTCGTGTTGTGAATCATTTGTCCTTGTTCATTAGTCCTTGTGACTCGTTGTGTGAACCATTTGTCCTTGTTTATTAGTCATTGTGACTCTTTGTGTGAACCATTTGTCCTAGTTCTTTAGTCATTGTGACTCGTCGTGTGAATCATTTGTCCTTGTTCATTAGTCCTTGTGACTCGTTGTGTGAACCATTTGTCCTTGTTTATTAGTCGTTGTGACTCTTTGTGTGAATCATTTGTCCTAGTTCATTAGTCATTGTGACTCGTTGTGTGAATCATTTGTCCTAGTTCATTAGTCATTGTGACTCGTCGTGTGAATCATTTGTCCTTGTTCATTAGTCCTTGTGACTTTTTGTTTGAACCATTTGTCCTTGTTTATTAGTCGTTGTGACTCGTCGTGTGAATCATTTGTCCTTGTTCATTAGTCCTTGTGACTTTTATTTGAACCATTTGTCCTTGTTTATTAGTGACAGACTCTTTGTGTGAACAATTTGTCCTTGTTTATTAGTCATTGTGACTCTTTTTGTGAATCATTTGTCCTAGTTCATTAGTCATTGTGACTCTTCGTGTGAATCATTTGTCCTTGTTCATTAGTCCTTGTGACTCGTTGTTCATTTTGACTCGTTGTGTGAATACTTTGTCCTTGTTCATTAGTCCTTGTGACTCGTTGTGTGAACCAATTGCCCTTGTTTATTAGTCATTGTGACTCTTTGTGTGAATCATTTGTCCTAGTTCATTAGTCATTGTGACTCTTTGTGTGAATCATTTGTCCTTGTTCATTAGTCCTTGTGACTTGTTGTTTTAACCATTTGTCCTTGTTTATTAGTCGTTGTGACTCTTTGTGTGAACCATTTGTCCTTGTTTATTAGTCGTTGTAATTCTTTGTGTGAATCATTTGTCCTAGTTCATTAGTCATTGTGACTCTTTGTGTGAATCATTTGTCCTAGGTCATTAGTCATTGTGACTCGTTGTGTGAATCATTTGTCCTTGTTCATTAGTCCTTGTGACTTTTTGTTTGAACCATTTGTCCTTGTTTATTAGTCGTTGTGACTCTTTGTGTGAACCATTTGTCCTTGTTTATTAGTCGTTTGTGACTCGTTTGTGTGAATCATTTGTCCTTGTTCATTAGTCCTTGTGACTTGTTATTTGAACCATTTGTCCTTGTTTATTAGTCGTTGTGACTCTTTGTGTGAACAATTTGTCCTTGTTTATTAGTCATTGTGACTCTGTGTGTGAATCCTTTGTCCTAGTTCATTAGTCATTGTGACTTTTCGTGTGAATCATTTGTCCTTATTCATTAGTCCTTGTGACTCGTTGTTCATTTTGACTCGTTGTGTGAATCATTTGTCCTTGTTCATTAGTCCTTGTGACTCGTTGTGTGAACCAATTGCCCTTGTTTATTAGTCATTGTGACTCTTTGTGTGAATCATTTGTCCTAGTTCATTAGTCATTGTGACTCGTTGTGTGAATCATTTGTCCTTGTTCATTAGTCCTTGTGACTCGTTGTGTGAACCATTTGTCCTTGTTTATTAGTCATTGTGACTCTTTGTGTGAACCATTTGTCCTAGTTCTTTAGTCATTGTGACTCGTCGTGTGAATCATTTGTCCTTGTTCATTAGTCCTTGTGACTCGTTGTGTGAACCATTTGTCCTTGTTTATTAGTCGTTGTGACTCTTTGTGTGAATCATTTGTCCTAGTTCATTAGTCATTGTGACTCGTTGTGTGAATCATTTGTCCTAGTTCATTAGTCATTGTGACTCGTCGTGTGAATCATTTGTCCTTGTTCATTAGTCCTTGTGACTTTTTGTTTGAACCATTTGTCCTTGTTTATTAGTCGTTGTGACTCTTTGTGTGAACCATTTGTCCTTGTTTATTAGTCATTGTGACTCGTTGTGTGAATCATTTGTCCTTGTTCATTAGTCCTTGTGACTTGTTATTTGAACCATTTGTCCTTGTTTATTAGTCGTTGTGACTCTTTGTGTGAACAATTTGTCCTTGTTTATTAGTCGTTGTGATTCTTTGTGTGAATCATTTGTCCTAGTTCATTAGTCATTGTGACTCTTCGTGTGAATCATTTTTCCTTGTTCATTAGTCCTTGTGACTCGTTGTTCATTTTGACTCGTCGTGTGAATCATTTGTCCTTGTTCATTAGTCCTTGTGACTTTTTGTTTGAACCATTTGTCCTTGTTTATTAGTCGTTGTGACTCTTTGTGTGAACCATTTGTCCTTGTTTATTAGTCGTTGTGACTCGTCGTGTGAATCATTTGTCCTTGTTCATTAGTCCTTGTGACTTGTTATTTGAACCATTTGTCCTTGTTTATTAGTCGTTGTGACTCTTTGTGTGAACAATTTGTCCTTGTTTATTAGTCATTGTGAATCTGTGTGTGAATCATTTGTCCTAGTTCATTAGTCATTGTGACTCTTCGTGTGAATCATTTTTCCTTGTTCATTAGTTCTTGTGACTCGTTGTTCATTTTGACTCGTCGTGTGAATCATTTGTCCTTGTTCATTAGTCCTTGTGACTCGTGTGAACCATTTGTCCTTGGTTATTAGTCATTGTGACTTTTTGTGTGAATAATTTGTCCTAGTTCATTAGTCATTGTGACTCGTTGTGTGAATCATTTGTCCTTGTTCATTAGTCCTTGTGACTTGTTGTGTGAACCATTTGTCCTTGTTTATTAGTCATTGTGACTCTTTGTGTGAATCATTTGTCCTAGTTCATTAGCCATTTGTGACGGTGAGGTGGTCCATAATCATTTGTCCTTGTTCAAAACGCAGTTAAAAGGCAAGCTGAACAAGGTTTAAAAGCACGGAATCACGACAATGCAATGGACTTTGCATTCAACAACTTAAAACAAGAAAATAACATTACAAGAACTTGAAATAACCATGAAAACATTTGTCCTTGTTCATTTTGGGATAAAACGAGTGTTCCAATCTTTGTTTAAAGACATCATTTGTTTGGGGAGTTTTATTTGCTTCGGTTTTGCTTGTTTTGTAAGGTTTTATTTGAAACATAAAATGAAAGATATGACTTAAACAAGATCACAAATCATGTTTAAGCCTAGGATAATACTCTTCCAAAGCACTAAGCAAATGGAAAGAGTCATCTCCAAGCACTTCAGCAAAGGAGGTTGTTCTAGCACTAAGCAAAGAACTAAACAAAGGGTTTTCCTCTCATTTTCATTTCTCTTAAACTTATCAAATCAAATTATTACAAGGGATAGGTGCTTTTAAATGTGACTCAAATTACATCCAAACCATCCATCTAAAAGTAAATCTAAAGTGCTACAATTGAAAGCATAAATGGACAAAAGTCAAGTAGATATTTTACACAAAAAAAAGCACAACAAATTTGTCCAAATAAACAAGCTTGTGACTCTTTTTAGGTGTGACAAAAATGCTGTCCATTTTGTTGTTTTTGCTTGTTCAATTCATTAGTCCTTTGCTTGTAAAGGGACCATATGATGTCATTTTGTCCATGGAATCTTCATTGTGCTCTTCCATTTGTCCTCTTCATTAATTGTGACTCTTTGTTTAACACAAAATGTCGGCCTACCATAATTTGCTTCAAACTCCCTTTGTTGAAAAGTTTGTCCTCAAACTTTTATTAAACATGTATAACAAAAGACGATTTCAAAAACAAATACAATTTCAGAAAAATGTAGTATAGATGTTAAAGAGGGAAACAACAAGAACCCACATTCTAGTGAATCACTTTGTCCTCTTGTTAGCCAACTCGATTTTGCAACACATAAGTGCTCGAACCAAAGCCAACACCCACAAATCAAGCCACGCATGTTGCGGTGTCACATTTGAACACTAAGGACCACCATTTCCCAAGATCGTCTTGGTTGAAAAACCATTTGTCCGAAGTTCATACCACTTTTGAAGCGGTGAGGTGGTCCATAATCAGACTCTTTCAAAAAACAGCAAGAACACCAACAAAAAGCAAGCTAGAACAAGGTTTAAAAACGCTTTATCGTTACGTGATGGACCATTTTGCATTCCAACTTTAAAATAAGAAAATAACATTACAAGAACTTGAAATAACCATGAAAACATTTGTCCTAATTCAAGGACTCGTTTAAACGATTTCAACAAGGGATAAAACATTTGTCCTTGTTTAATTAGACACAAAACAATTGTTTTTGAGTTTGTTTGCTCTCGAATTTTGTTTGTTTTGTAAGGTTTTATTTGAAACATAAAATGAAAGATATGACTTTGATCACAAAGCATGTTTAAGCCTAGGATAATACTCTTCCAAAGCACTAAGCAAATGGAAAAGTGTCTCCAAGCACTAAGCAAAGGCATTTGTCTAGCACTTCAAGCAAAAGAACTAACAAAGGGTTTTCAAAACCTCTCATTTTCATTTCTCTTAAACTTCAAATCTGAAATTATTACAAGGGATAGGTGCTCTTTAAATAGAGACTCAAATTACATCCAAACCATCCATCTAAAAGTAAATCTAAAGGCTACAATTGAAAGCATAAATGGACAAAAATCAGATATTTTACACAAAAAAGCCTGGCAATGGGTCGAATAAACAAGCTTGGCTGTTTAGGTGTGACAAAATCTTTGTCCATTTTGTTGTTTTTTCTTCAATTACTTTGGCCTTTTGTTGTAAAAAGGGGACCATATGATGTCATTTTGTCCATGGAATTTCGATTGTGCTTTCATTTCTCTTGAGAAAGTTATTGTTTTAACACAAAATGTCGAATACCATATTTGCTTCATTAGGCATTGTGACTCGTCGTGTGAATCATTTGTCCTTGTTCATTAGCCATTCACGACTCGTTGTGTGAATCATTTGTCCTTGTTCATTAGTCGTTGTGACTCGTTGTGTGAATCATTTGTCCTTGTTCATTAGTCCTTGTGAATCATTGTGTGAACCATTTGTCATTGTTCATTAGTTATTATGACTCTTTGTGTGAATCATTTGTCCTAGTTAATTACTCATTGTGACACGTTGTGCGACCATTTGTCTTTATTCATTAGTCATTATGACTCGTTGTGTGAATCATTTGTCCTTGTTCATTAGTATTTGTGACTCGTTGTTTGAACCATTTGTCATTTTTCATTAGTTATTATGACTCTTTGTGTGAATCATTTGTCCTAGTTAATTACTCATTGTGACTCGTTGTGTAAATCATTTGTCCTTGGTCATTATTTATTGTGACTTTTTGTGTGAATCCTTTATCCTAGTTAATTACTCATTCTGACTCGTTGTGTGAATCATTTGTCATTGTTCATTAGTCCTTGTGACTCGTTGTTTGAACAATTTGTCCTTGTTTATTAGTCGTTGTGACTCTTTGTGTGAACCATTTGTCCTTGTTTATTAGTCATTGTGACACTTTGTGTGAACCATTTGTCCTTGTTCATTAGTCCTTGTGACTTGTTGTTTGAACCATTTGTCCTAGTTTATTAGTCGTTGTGACTCTTTGTGTGAACCATTTGTCCTTGTTTATTAGTCGTTGTGATTCTTTGTGTGAACCATTTGTCCTTGTATATTAGTCATTGTGACTCGTCGTGTGAATCATTTGTCCTTGTTCATTAGTCCTTGTGACTCGTTGTGTGAACCATTTGTCCTTGTTTAATGTCATTGTGACTCTTTGTGTGAATCATTTGTCCTAGTTCATTAGTCATTGTGACTCGTCGTGTGAATCATTTGTCCTTGTTCATTAGTCCTTGTGACTTATTGTTTGAACCATTTGTCCTTGTTTATTAGTCGTTGTGACTCTTTGTGTGAACCATTTGTCCTTGTTTATTAGTCATTGTAATTCTTTGTGTGAATCATTTGTCCTAGTTCATTAGTCATTGTGACTCGTCGTGTGAATCATTTGTCTTATTTCATTAGTCATTGTGACTCGTCGTGTGAATCATTTGTCCTTGTTCATTAGTCCTTGTGACTTTTTGTTTGAACCATTTGTCCTTGTTTATTAGTCGTTGTGACTCTTTGTGTGAACCATTTGTCCTTGTTTATTAGTCGTTGTGACTCGTCGTGTGAATCATTTGTCCTTGTTCATTAGTCCTTGTGACTTGTTGTTTGAACCATTTGTCCTTGTTTATTAGTCGTTGTGACTCTTTGTGTGAACAATTTGTCCTTGTTTATTAGTCATTGTGACTCTGTGTGTGAATCATTTGTCCTAGTTCATTAGTCATTGTGACTCTTCGTGTGAATCATTTGTCCTTGTTCATTAGTCCTTGTAACTCGTTGTTCATTGTGACTCATTGTGTGAATCATTTGTCCTTGTTCATTTGTCCTTGTGACTCGTTGTGTGAACCAATTGCCCTTGTTTATTAGTCATTGTGACTCTTTGTGTGAATCATTTGTCCTAGTTCATTAGTCATTGTGACTCGTTGTGTGAATCATTTGTCCTTGTTCATTAGTCCTTGTGACTCGTTGTGTGAACCATTTGTCCTTGTTTATTAGTCATTGTGATTCTTTGTGTGAACCATTTGTCCTAGTTCTTTAGTCATTGTGACTCGTCGTGTGAATCATTTGTCCTTGTTCATTAGTCCTTATGACTCGTTGTGTGAACCATTTGTCCTTGTTTATTAGTCGTTGTGACTCTTTGTGTGAATCATTTGTCCTAGTTCATTAGTCATTGTGACTCGTTGTGTGAATCATTTGTCCTTGTTCATTAGCCATTGTGACTCGTTGTGTGAATCATTTGTCCTAGTTAATTACACATTGTGACTCGTTGTGCGAACCATTTGTTTTTATTCATTAGTCATTATAACTCGTTGTGTGAATCATTTGTCCTTGTTCATTAGTCCTTGTGACTCGTTGTATGAACCATTTGTCATTGTTCATTAGTTATTATGACTCTTTGTGTGAATCATTTGTCCTAGTTAATTACCCATTGTGACTCGTTGTGTAAATCATTTGTTCTTGGTCATTATTTATTGTGACTCTTTGTGTGAATCCTTTATCCTAGCTAATTACTCATTGTGACTCGTTGTGTGAATCATTTGTCCTAGTTCATTAGTCATTGTGACTCGTTGTGTGAATCATTTGTCCTAATTCATTAGTCATTGTGACTCGTCGTGTGAATCATTTGTCCTCGTTCATTAGTCCTTGTGACTCGTTGTGTGAACCATTTGTCCTTGTTTATTAGTCATTGTGACTTTTTGTGTGAATAATTTGTCCTAGTTCATTAGTCATTGTGACTCGTCGTGTGAATCATTTGTCCTTGTTCATTAGTCCTTGTGACTTGTTGTGTGAACCATTTGTCCTTGTTTATTAGTCGTTGTGACTCTTTGTGTGAATCATTTGTCCTAGTTCATTAGGCATTGTGACTCGTCGTGTGAATCATTTGTCCTTGTTCATTAGCCATTGTGACTCTTTGTGTGAATCATTTGTCCTTGTTCATTAGTCGTTGTGACTCATTGTGTGAATCATTTGTCCTTGTTCATTAGTCCTTGTGAATCATTGTGTGAACCATTTGTCATTGTTCATTAGTTATTATGACTCTTTGTGTGAATCATTTGTCCTAGTTAATTACTCATTGTGACTCGTTGTGCGACCATTTGTCTTTATTCATTAGTCATTATGACTCGTTGTGTGAATCATTTGTCCTTGTTTATTAGTCATTGTGACTCGTTGTGTGAATCATTTGTCCTAATTCATTAGTCATTGTGACTCGTCGTGTGAATCATTTGTCCTTGTTCATTAGCCATTGTGACTCGTTGTGTGAATCATTTGTCCTAGTTAATTACACATTGTGACTCGTTGTGCGAACCATTTGTTTTTATTCATTAGTCATTATAATTCGTTGTGTGAATCATTTGTCCTTGTTCATTAGTCCTCATGTGACTCTTTGTAATGAACCATTTGTCATTGTTCATTAGTTATTATGACTCTTTGTGTGAATCATTTGTCCTAGTTAATTACCCATTGTGACTCGTTGTGTAAATCATTTGTTCTTGGTCATTATTTATTGTGACTCTTTGTGTGAATCCTTTATCCTAGTTCATTACTCATTGTGACTCGTTGTGTGAATCATTTGTCCTAGTTCATTAGTCATTGTGACTCGTTGTGTGAATCATTTGTCCTAGTTCATAAGTCATTGTGACTCGTTGTGTGAATCATTTGTCCTTGTTCATTAGTCCTTGTGACTCGTTGTGTGAACCATTTGTCCTTGTTATTAGTCATTGTGACTCTTTGTGTGAATAATTTGTCCTAGTTCATTAGTCATTGTGACTCGTTGTGTGAATCATTTGTCCTTGTTCATTAGTCCTTGTGACTTGTTGTGTGAACCATTTGTCCTTGTTTATTAGTCATTGTGACTCTTTGTGTGAATCATTTGTCCTTGGTCATTAGTCCTTGTGACTAGTTGTGTGAACCATTTCTCCATGTTTATTAGTCATTGTGACTCTTTGTGTGAATCATTTGTCCTAGTTCATTAGTCATTGTGACTCGTTGTGTGAATCATTTGTCCTTGTTCATTAGTCCTTGTGACTTATTGTTTGAACCATTTGTCCTTGTTTATTAGTCGTTGTGACTCTTTGTGTGAACCATTTGTCCTTGTTTATTAGTCGTTGTAATTCTTTGTGTGAATCATTTGTCCTAGTTCATTAGTCATTGTGACTCGTTGTGTGAATCATTTGTCCTAGTTCATTAGTCATTGTGACTCGTTTTGTGAATCATTTGTCCTTGTTCATTAGTCCTTGTGACTTTTTGTTTGAACCATTTGTCCTTGTTTATTAGTCGTTGTGACTCTTTGTGTGAACCATTTGTCCTTGTTTATTAGTCGTTGTGACTCTTCGTGTGAATCATTTGTCCTTGTTCATTAGTCCTTGTGACTTGTTGTTTGAACCATTTGTCCTTGTTTATTAGTCATTGTGACTCTTTGTGTGAATCCTTTGTCCTTGTTTATTAGTCATTGTGACTCTTTGTGTGAATCATTTGTCCTAGTTCATTAGTCATTGTGACTCTTCGTGTGAATCATTTGTCCTTGTTCATTAGTCCTTGTGACTGGTTTGTTAATTGTGACTCGTTGTGTGAATCATTTGTCCTTGTTCATTAGTCCTTGTGACTCGTTGTGAACCAATTTGCCTTGTTCATTTGTTATTGTGACTCTTTGTGTGAATCATTTGTCCTAGTTAATTAGTCATTGTGACTCGTTGTGTGAATCATTTGTCCTTGTTCATTAGTCCTTGTGACTCGTTGTTTGAACCATTTGTCCTTGTTTATTAGTCATTGTGACTCTTTGTGTGAATCATTTGTCCTAGTTCTTTAGTCATTGTGACTCGTTGTGTGAATCATTTGTCCTTGTTCATTAGTCATTGTGACTCGTTGTGTGAACCATTTGTCCTTGTTTATTAGTCGTTGTGACTCTTTGTGTGAATCATTTGTCCTAGTTCATTAGTCATTGGTGACTCATCGTTGTGTGAATCATTTGTCCTTGTTCATTAGCCATTGTGACTCGTTGTGTGAATCATTTGTCCTAGTTAATTACACATTGTGACTCGTTGTGCGAACCATTTGTTTTTATTCATTAGTCATTATAACTCGTTGTGTGAATCATTTGTCCTTGTTCATTAGTCCTTGTGACTCGTTGTATGAACCATTTGTCATTGTTCATTAGTTATTATGACTCTTTGTGTGAATCATTTGTCCTAGTTAATTACCCATTGTGACTCGTTGTGTAAATCATTTGTTCTTGGTCATTATTTATTGTGACTCTTTGTGTGAATCCTTTATCCTAGCTAATTACTCATTGTGACTCGTTGTGTGAATCATTTGTCCTAGTTCATTAGTCATTGTGACTCGTTGTGTGAATCATTTGTCCTAATTCATTAGTCATTGTGACTCGTCGTGTGAATCATTTGTCCTTGTTCATTAGTCCTTGTGACTCGTTGTGTGAACCATTTGTCCTTGTTTATTAGTCATTGTGACTCTTTGTGTGAATAATTTGTCCTAGTTCATTAGTCATTGTGACTCGTCGTGTGAATCATTTGTCCTTGTTCATTAGTCCTTGTGACTTGTTGTGTGAACCATTTGTCCTTGTTTATTAGTCGTTGTGACTCTTTGTGTGAATCATTTGTCCTAGTTCATTAGGCATTGTGACTCGTCGTGTGAATCATTTGTCCTTGTTCATTAGCCATTGTGACTCGTTGTGTGAATCATTTGTCCTTGTTCATTAGTCGTTGTGACTCGTTGTGTGAATCATTTGTCCTTGTTCATTAGTCCTTGTGACTCATTGTGTGAACCATTTGTCATTGTTCATTAGTTATTATGACTCTTTGTGTGAATCATTTGTCCTAGTTAATTACTCATTGTGACACGTTGTGCAACCATTTGTCTTTATTCATTAGTCATTATGACTCGTTGTGTGAATCATTTGTCCTTGTTCATTAGTACTTGTGACTCGTTGTTTGAAACATTTGTCATTGTTCATTAGTTATTATGACTCATTGTGTGAATCATTTGTCCTAGTTAATTACTCATTGTGACTCGTTGTGTAAATCATATGTCCTTGGTCATTATTTATTGTGACTCTTTGTGTGAATCCTTTATCCTAGTTAATTACTCATTCTGACTCGTTGTGTGAATCATTTGTCATTGTTCATTAGTCCTTGTGACTCGTTGTTTGAACAATTTGTCCTTGTTTATTAGTCGTTGTGACTCTTTGTGTGAACCATTTGTCCTTGTTTATTAGTCGTTGTGACTCTTTGTGTGAATCATTTGTCCTAGTTCATTAGTCATTGTGACTCTTCGTGTGAATCATTTGTCCTTGTTCATTAGTCCTTGTGACTCGTTTCGTGAACCATTTGTCCTTGTTCATTAGTCCTTGTGACTTGTTGTTTGAACCATTTGTCCTTGTTTATTAGTCGTTGTGACTCTTTGTGTGAACCATTGGTCCTTGTTTATTAGTCGTTGTGATTCTTTGTGTGAACCATTTGTCCTTGTTTATTAGTCATTGTGACTCGTCGTGTGAATCATTTGTACTTGTTCATTAGTCCTTGTGACTCGTTGTGTGAACCATTTGTCCTTGTTTATTAGTCATTGTGACTCTTTGTGTGAATCATTTGTCCTAGTTCATTAGTTATTGTGACTCGTTGTGTGAATCATTTGTCCTTGTTCATTAATCCTTGTGACTCGTTGTGTGAACCATTTGTCCTTGTTTATTAGTCATTGTGACTCTTTGTGTGAACCATTTGTCCTTGTTTATTAGTCGTTGTAATTCTTTGTGTGAATCATTTGTCCTAGTTCATTAGTCATTGTGACTCGTTGTGTGAATCATTTGTCCTAGTTCATTAGTCATTGTGACTCGTTGTGTGAATCATTTGTCCTTTTTCATTAGTCCTTGTGACTTTTTGTTTGAACCATTTGTCCTTGTTTATTAGTCGTTTTGACTCTTTGTGTGAACCATTTGTCCTTGTTTATTAGTCGTTGTGACTCGTCGTGTGAATCATTTGTCCTTGTTCATTAGTCCTTGTGACTTGTTGTTTGAACCATTTGTCCTTGTTTATTAGTCGTTGTGACTCTTTGTGTGAACCATTTGTCCTTGTTTATTAGTCATTGTGACTCTGTGTGTGAATCATTTGTCCTAGTTCTTTAGTCATTGTGACTCTTCGTGTGAATCATTTGTCCTTGTTCATTAGTCCTTGTGACTCGTTGTGTGAACCATTTGTCCTTGTTTATTATTCATTGTGACTCGTTGTGTGAATCATTTGTCCTTGTTCATTAGTCCTTGTGACTCGTTGTGTGAACCATTTGCCCTTGTTTATTAGTCATTGTGACTCTTTGTGTGAATCATTTGTCCTAGTTCATTAGTCATTATGACTCGTTGTGTGAATCATTTGTCCTTGTTTGTTAGTCATTGTGACTCTTTGTGTGAATCATTTGTCCTAGTTCATTAGTTATTGTGACTCGTTGTGTGAATCATTTGTCCTTGTTCATTAGTCCTTGTGACTCTTGTGTGAACCATTTGTCCTTGTTTATTATTCATTGTGACTCGTTGTGTGAATCATTTGTCCTTGTTCATTAGTCCTTGTGACTCGTTGTGTGAACCATTTGGCCTTGTTTATTAGTCATTGTGACTCTTTGTGTGAATCATTTGTCCTAGTTCATTAGTCATTATGACTCGTTGTGTGAATCATTTGTCCTTATTCATTAGTCCTTGTGACTCGTTGTGTGAATCATTTGTCCTTGTTCATTAGTCATTGTGACTCTTTGTGCGAATCATTTGTCTTAGTACATTAGTCATTGTGACTCGTTATGTGAATCATTCTACCTTGTTCATTACTCCTTGTGACTCGTTGTGTGAATCATTTGTCCTAGTTCATTAGTCCTTGTGACTCGTTGTGTGAACCATATGTCCTTGTTTATTAGTCGTTGTGACTCTTTGTGTGAATCATTTGTCCTAGTTCATTAGTCATTGTGACTCGTTGTGTGAATCATTTGTCCTTGTTCATTAGCCATTGTGACTCGTTGTGTGAATCATTTGTCCTAGTTAATTACACATTGTGACTCGTTATGCGAACCATTTGTCTTTATTCATTAGTCATTATAACTCGTTGTGTGAATCATTTGTCCTTGTTCATTAGTCCTTGTGACTCGTTGTATGAACCATTTGTCATTGTTCATTAGTTATTATGACTCTTTGTGTGAATCATTTGTCCTAATTAATTACCCATTGTGACTCGTTGTGTAAATCATTTGTTCTTGGTCATTATTTATTGTGACTCTTTGTGTGAATCCTTTATCCTAGTTAATTACTCATTGTGACTCGTTGTGTGAATCATTTGTCCTAGTACATTAGTCATTGTGACTCGTTGTGTGAATCATTTGTCCTATTTCATTAGTCATTGTGACTCGTCGTGTGAATCATTTGTCCTTGTTCATTAGTTCTTGTGACTCGTTGTGTGAACCATTTGTCCTTGTTTATTAGTCATTGTGACTCTTTATGTGAATCATTTGTCCTAGTTCATTAGTCATTGTGACTCGTCGTGTGAATCATTTGTCCTTGTTCATTAGTCCTTGTGACTTGTTGTTTGAACCATTTGTCCTTGTTTATTAGTCATTGTGACTCGTTGTGTGAATCATTTGTCCTTGTTCATTAGTCCTTGTGACTTGTTGTGTGAACCATTTGTCCTTGTTTGTTAGTCATTGTCACTCTTTGTGTGAATCATTTGTCCTTGTTTATTAGTCATTGTGACTCGTCGTGTGAATCATTTGTCCTTGTTCATTAGTCCTTGTGACTCGTTGTGTGAACCATTTGTCCTTGTTTAATGTCATTGTGACTCTTTGTGTGAATCATTTGTCTTAGTTCATTAGTCATTGTGACTCGTCGTGTGAATCATTTGTCCTTGTTCATTAGTCCTTGTGACTTATTGTTTGAACCATTTGTCCTTGTTTATTAGTCGTTGTGACTCTTTGTGTGAACCATTTGTCCTTGTTTATTAGTCGTTGTAATTCATTGTGTGAATCATTTGTCCTAGTTCATTAGTCATTGTGACTCGTCGTGTGAATCATTTGTCCTATTTCATTAGTCATTGTGACTCGTCGTGTGAATCATTTGTCCTTGTTCATTAGTCCTTGTGACTTTTTGTTTGAACCATTTGTCCTAATTTTATTAGTCGTTGTGACTCTTTGTGTGAACCATTTGTCCTTGTTTATTAGTCGTTGTGACTCGTCGTGTGAATCATTTGTCCTTGTTCATTAGTCCTTGTGACTTGTTGTTTGAACCATTTGTCCTTGTTTATTAGTCGTTGTGACTCTTTGTGTGAACAATTTGTCCTTGTTTATTAGTCATTGTGACTCTTTGTGTGAATCATTTGTCCTAGTTCATTAGTCATTGTGACTCTTCGTGTGAATCATTTGTCCTTGTTCATTAGTCCTTGTAACTCGTTGTTCATTGTGACTCGTTGTGTGAATCATTTGTCCTTGTTCATTTGTCCTTGTGACTCGTTGTGTGAACCATTTGCCCTTGTTTATTAGTCATTGTGACTCTTTGTGTGAATCATTTGTCCTAGTTCATTAGTCATTGTGACTCGTTGTGTGAATCATTTGTCCTTGTTCATTAGTCCTTGTGACTCGTTGTGTGAACCATTTGTCCTTGTTTATTAGTCATTGTGACTCTTTGTGTGAACCATTTGTCCTAGTTCTTTAGTCATTGTGACTCGTCGTGTGAATCATTTGTCCTTTTTCATTAGTCCTTATGACTCGTTGTGTGAACCATTTGTCCTTGTTTATTAGTCGTTGTGACTCTTTGTGTGAATCATTTGTCCTAGTTCATTAGTCATTGTGACTCGTTGTGTGAATCATTTGTCCTTGTTCATTAGCCATTGTGACTCGTTGTGTGAATCATTTGTCCTAGTTAATTACACATTGTGACTCGTTGTGCGAACCATTTGTTTTTATTCATTAGTCATTATAACTCGTTGTGTGAATCATTTGTCCTTGTTCATTAGTCCTTGTGACTCATTGTATGAACCATTTGTCATTGTTCATTAGTTATTATGACTCTTTGTGTGAATCATTTGTCCTAGTTAATTACCCATTATGACTCGTTGTGTAAATCATTTGTTCTTGGTCATTATTTATTGTGACTCTTTGTGTGAATCCTTTATCCTAGTTCAATTACTCATCTTGTGACGTTGTGTGAATCATTTGTCCTAGTTCATTAGTCATTGTGACTCGTTGTGTGAATCATTTGTCCTAATTCATTAGTCATTGTGACTCGTTGTGTGAATCATTTGTCCTTGTTCATTAGTCCTTGTGACTCGTTGTGTGAACCATTTGTCCTTGTTTATTAGTCATTGTGACTCTTTGTGTGAATCATTTGTCTTAGTTCATTAGTCATTGTGACTCGTCGTGTGAATCATTTGTCCTTGTTCATTAGTCCTTGTGACTTATTGTTTGAACCATTTGTCCTTGTTTATTAGTCGTTGTGACTCTTTGTGTGAACCATTTGTCCTTGTTTATTAGTCATTGTGAATCTTTGTGTGAATCATTTGTCCTTGTTCATTAGTTATTGTGACTCGTTGTGAATCATTTGTCCTTGTTCATTAGTCATTGTGACTCGTCGTGTGAATCATTTGTCCTTGTTCATTAGTCCTTGTGACTTTTTGTTTGAACCATTTGTCCTTGTTTATTAGTCGTTGTGACTCTTTGTGTGAACCATTTGTCCTTGTTTATTAGTCGTTGTGACTCGTTGTGTGAATCATTTGTCCTTGTTCATTAGTCATTGTGACTTGTTGTGTGAATCATTTGTCCTTGTTTATTAGTCCTTGTGACTCTTTGTGTGAACATTTGTCCTTGTTTATTAGTCATTTGACTCGTTTGTGAATCATTTGTCCTAGTTCATTAGTCATTGTGACTCTTCGTGTGAATCATTTGTCCTTGTTCATTAGTCCTTGTAATCATTGTTCATTGTGTGACTCGTTGTGTGAATCATTTGTCCTTGTTCATTAGTCCTTGTGACTCGTTGTGTGAACCATTTGGCCTTGTTTATTAGTCATTGTGACTCTTTGTGTGAATCATTTGTCCTAGTTCATTAGTCATTGTGACTCGTTGTGTGAATCATTTGTCCTTGTTCATTAGTCCTTGTGACTCTTGTGTGAACCATTTGTCCTTGTTTATTAGTCATTGTGACTCTTTGTGTGAACCATTTGTCCTAGTTCTTTAGTCATTGTGACTCGTTGTGTGAATCATTTGTCCTTGTTCATTAGTCCTTGTGACTCGTTGTGTGAACCATTTGTCCTTGTTCATTAGTCATTGTGACTCTTTTTGTGAATCATTTGTCCTAGTTCATTAGTCATTGTGACTCGTTGTGTGAATCATTTGTCCTTGTTCATTAGTCATTGTGACTCGTTGTGTGAATCATTTGTCCTAGTTAATTACACATTGTGACTCGTTGTGCGAACCATTTGTTTTTATTCATTAGTCATTATAATTCGTTGTGTGAATCATTTGTCCTTGTTCATTAGTCCTTGTGACTCGTTGTATGAACCATTTGTCATTGTTCATTAGTTATTGTGACTCTTTGTGTGAATCATTTGTCTAGTTAATTACCCATTGTGACTCTTGTGTGAATCATTTGTTCTTGGTCATTATTTATTGTGACTCTTTGTGTGAATCATTTATCCTAGTTAATTACTCATTGTGACTCGTTGTGTGAACCATTTGTCCTTGTTTATTAGTCATTGTGACTCGTTGTGTGAATCATTTGTCCTAATTCATTAGTCATTGTGACTCGTTGTGTGAATCATTTGTCCTTGTTCATTAGTCCTTGTGACTCGTTGTGTGAACCATTTGTCCTTGGTTATTAGTCATTGTGACTCTTTGTGTGAATAATTTGTCCTAGTTCATTAGTCATTGTGACTCGTTGTGTGAATCATTTGTCCTTGTTCATTAGTCCTTGTGACTCGTTGTGTGAACCATTTGTCCTTGTTTATTAGTCATTGTGACTCGTTGTGTGAATCATTTGTCCTTGTTCATTAGTCCTTGTGACTCGTTGTGTGAATCATTTGTCCATTTTATTAGTCATTGTGACTCTTTGTGTGAATCATTTGTCCTTGTTCATTAGTCATTGTGACTCGTTGTGTGAATCATTTGTCCTTGTTCATTAGTCCTTGTGACTCGTTGTTTGAACCATTTGTCCTTGTTTATTAGTCATTGTGACTCTTTGTGTGAACCATTTGTCCTTGTTTATTAGTCGTTGTAATTCTTTGTGTGAATCATTTGTCCTAGTTCATTAGTCATTGTGACTCTTTGTGTGAATCATTTGTCCTAGTTCATTAGTCATTGTGACTCGTCGTGTGAATCATTTGTCCTTGTTCATTAGTCCTTGTGACTTGTTGTTTGAACCATTTGTCCTTGTTTATTAGTCGTTGTGACTCTTTGTGTGAACCATTTGTCCTTGTTTATTAGTCATTGTGACTCGTCGTGTGAATCATTTGTCCTTGTTCATTAGTCCTTGTGACTCGTTGTGTGAACCATTTGTCCTTGTTTATTAGTCATTGTGACTCTTTGTGTGAATCATTTGTCCTTGTTTATTAGTCATTGTGACTCTTTGTGTGAATCATTTGTCCTTGTTCATTAGTCATTGTGACTCTTCGTGTGAATCATTTGTCCTTGTTCATTAGTCCTTGTGACTCGTTGTTCATTGTGACTCGTTGTGAATCATTTGTCCTTGTTCATTAGTCCTTGTGACTCGTTGTGTGAACCATTTGGCCTTGTTTATTAGTCATTGTGACTCTTTGTGTGAATCATTTGTCCTAGTTCATTAGTCATTGTGACTCGTTGTGTGAATCATTTATCCTTGTTCATTAGTCCTTGTGACTCGTTTTGTGAACCATTTGTCCTTGTTTATTAGTCATTGTGACTCTTTGTGTGAACCATTTGTCCTAGTTCTTTAGTCATTGTGACTCTTCGTGTGAATCATTTGTCCTTGTTCATTAGTCATTGTGACTCATTGTGTGAACCATTTGTCCTTGTTTATTAGTCGTTGTGACTCTTTGTGTGAATCATTTGTCCTAGTTCATTAGTCATTGTGACTCGTTGTGTGAATCATTTGTCCTTGTTCATTAGCCATTGTGACTCGTTGTGTGAATCATTTGTCCTAGTTAATTACACATTGTGACTCGTTGTGTGAATCATTTGTTTTTTATTCATTAGTCATTATAACTCGTTGTGTGAATCATTTGTCCTTGTTCATTACCTTGTGACTCGTTGTATGAACCATTTGTCATTTATTCATTAGTTATTATGACTCTTTGTGTGAATCATTTGTCCTAGTTAATTACCTATTGTGACTCGTTGTGTAAATCATTTGTTCTTGGTCATTATTTATTGTGACTCTTTGTGTGAATCATTTGTCCAACTAATTACTCATTGTGACTCGTTGTGTGAATCATTTGTCCTAGTACATTAGTCATTGTGACTCGTTGTGTGAATCATTTGTCCTAATTCATTAGTCATTGTGACTCGTCGTGTGAATCATTTGTCCTTGTTCATTAGTCCTTGTGACTCGTTGTGTGAACCATTTGTCCTTGTTTATTAGTCATTGTGACTCGTCGTGTGAATCATTTGTCCTTGGTCATTAGTCCTTGTGACTCGTTGTGTGAACCATTTGTCCATGTTTATTAGTCATTGTGACTCTTTGTGTAAATCATTTGTCCTAGTTCATTAGTCATTGTGACTCGTCGTGTGAATCATTTGTCCTTGTTCATTAGTCCTTGTGACTTATTGTTTGAACCATTTGTCCTTGTTTATTAGTCGTGGTGACTCTTTGTGTGAACCATTTGTCCTTGTTTATTAGTCGTTGTAATTCTTTGTGTGAATCATTTGTCCTAGTTCATTAGTCATTGTGACTCGTCGTGTGAATCATTTGTCCTAGTTCATTAGTCATTGTGACTCATTATGTGAATCATTTGTCCTTGTTCATTAGTCCTTGTGACTTTTTGTTTGAACCATTTGTCCTTGTTTATTAGTCGTTGGGACTCTTTGTTGTGAACCATTTGTCCTTGTTTATTAGTTATAATGACTCGTCGTGTGAATCATTTGTCCTTGTTCATTAGTCCTTGTGACTTGTTGTTTGAACCATTTGTCCTTGTTTATTAGTCGTTGTGACTCTTTGTGTGAACAATTTGTCCTTGTTTATTAGTCATTGTGACTACTGTGTGTGAATCATTTGTCCTAGTTCATTAGTCATTGTGACTCTTCGTGTGAATCATTTGTCCTTGTTCATTAGTCCTTGTGACTCGTTGTTAATTAATGACTCGTTGTGAATCACTTGTCCTTGTTCATTAGTCCTTGTGACTCGTTGTGTAGACAATTGCCCTTGTTTATTAGTCATTGTGACTCTTTGTGTGAATCATTTGTCCTAGTTCATTAGTCATTGTGACTCGTTGTGTGAATCATTTATCCTTGTTCATTAGTCCTTTTGACTCATTGTGTGAACCATTTGTCCTTGTTTATTAGTCATTGTGACTCTTTGTGTGAACCATTTGTCCTAGTTCTTTAGTCATTGTGACTCGTCGTGTGAATCATTTGTCCTTGTTCATTAGTCCTTGTGACTCGTTGTGTGAACCATTTGTCCTTGTTTATTAGTCGTTGTGACTCTTTGTGTGAATCATTTGTCCTAGTTCATTAGTCATTGGTGACTCATCGTGTGAATCATTTGTCCTTGTTCATTAGCCATTGTGACTCTGTGTGAATCATTTGTCCTTGTTCATTACACATTCGACTCGTTGTGTGAACCATTTGTTTTTATTCATTACCCATTGTGACTCGTTGTATGAATCATTTGTCCATGTTCATTAGTCCTTGTGACTCGTTGTATGAACCATTTGTCATTGTTCATTAGTTATTATGACTCTTTGTGTGAATCATTTGTCCTTGTTAATTAGTCATTTTGACTCGTTGTGTAAATCATTTGTTCTTGGTCATTATTTATTGTGACTCTTTGTGTGAATCCTTTATCCTAGCTAATTACTCATTGTGACTCGTTGTGTGAATCATTTGTCCTAGTACATTAGTCATTGTGACTCTTTGTGTGAATCATTTGTCCTAATTCATTACACATTAATGACTAGTTGTGTTCAACCTTGTGATTTGTCTTTGATCATTAGTCATTGTGACTCTTTGTAATTGTCCTAGTTCATTAGTCATTGTAATCATTTGTCCTTGTTCATTAGTCCTTGTGACTTGTTGTGTGAAATGGTTTATTGATCAACGTGACTCTTTGTAACTAATGAACAATGACAAATGGTTCACACAATGAGTCACAAGGACTAATGAACAAGGACAAATGATTCACACAACGAGTCACAACGACTAATGAACAAGGACAAATGATTCACACAACGAGTCACAATGGCTAATGAACAAGGACAAATGATTCACACGACGAGTCACAATGCCTAATGAACTAGGACAAATGATTCACACAAAGAGTCACAACGACTAATAAACAAGGACAAATGGTTCACACAACAAGTCACAAGGACTAATGAACAAGGACAAATGATTCACACGACGAGTCACAATGACTAATGAACTAGGACAAATTATTCACACAAAGAGTCACAATGACTAATAACCAAGGACAAATGGTTCACACAACGAGTCACAAGGACTAATGAACAAGGACAAATGATTCACACGACGAGTCACAATGACTAATGAATTAGGACAAATGATTCACACAACGAGTCACAATGACTAATGTACTAGGACAAATGATTCACACAACGAGTCACAATGAGTAATTAGCTAGGATAAAGGATTCACACAAAGAGTCACAATAAATAATGACCAAGAACAAATGATTTACACAACGAGTCACAATGGGTAATTAACTAGGACAAATGATTCACACAAAGAGTCATAATAACTAATGAACAATGACAAATGGTTCATACAACGAGTCACAAGGACTAATGAACAAGGACAAATGATTCACACAACGAGTTATAATGACTAATGAATAAAAACAAATGGTTCGCACAACGAGTCAGAATGTGTAATTAACTAGGACAAATGATTCACACAACGAGTCACAATGGCTAATGAACAAGGACAAATGATTCACACGATGAGTCACCAATGACTAATGAACTAGGACAAATGATTCACACAAAGAGTCACAACGACTAATAAACAAGGACAAATGGTTCACACAACGAGTCACAAGGACTAATGAACAAGGACAAATGATTCACACGACGAGTCACAATGACTAAAGAACTAGGACAAATGGTTCACACAAAGAGTCACAATGACTAATAAACAAGGACAAATGGTTCACACAACGAGTCTAAAGGACTAATGAACAAGGATAAATGATTCACACAACGAGTCACAATGACTAATGAACTAGGACAAATGATTCACACAAAGAGTCACAATGACTAATAAACAAGGGCAATTGGTTCACACAACGAGTCACAAGGACTAATGAACAAGGACAAGTGATTCACACAACGAGTCACAATTAACAACGAGTCACAAGGACTAATGAACAAGGACAAATGATTCACACGAAGAGTCACAATGACTAATGAACTAGGACAAATGATTCACACACAGAGTCACAATGACTAATAAACAAGGACAAATTGTTCACACAAAGAGTCACAACGACTAATAAACAAGGACAAATGGTTCAAACAACAAGTCACAAGGACTAATGAACAAGGACAAATGATTCACACGACGAGTCACACGACTAATAAACAAGGACAAATGGTTCACACAAAGAGTCCCAACGACTAATAAACAAGGACAAATGGTTCAAACAAAAAGTCACAAGGACTAATGAACAAGGACAAATGATTCACACGACGAGTCACAATGACTAATGAACTAGGACAAATGATTCACACGACGAGTCACAATGACTAATGAACTAGGACAAATGATTCACACAAAGAATTACAACGACTAATAAACAAGGACAAATGGTTCACACAAAGAGTCACCACGACTAATAAACAAGGACAAATGGTTCAAACAATAAGTCACAAGGACTAATGAACAAGGACAAATGATTCACACGACGAGTCACAATGACTAATGAACTAGGACAAATGATTTACACAAAGAGTCACAATGACTAATAAACATGGACAAATGGTTCACACAACGAGTCACAAGGACTAATGACCAAGGACAAATGATTCACACGACGAGTCACAATGACTAATAAACAAGGACAAATGGTTCACACAACGAGTCACAAGGACTAATGAACAAGGACAAATGATTCACACGACGAGTCACAATGACTAATGAATTAGGACAAATGATTCACACAACGAGTCACAATGACTAATGTACTAGGACAAATGATTCACACAACGAGTCACAATGAGTAATTAGCTAGGATAAAGGATTCACACAAAGAGTCACAATAAATAATGACCAAGAACAAATGATTTACACAACGAGTCACAATGGGTAATTAACTAGGACAAATGATTCACACAAAGAGTCATAATAACTAATGAACAATGACAAATGGTTCATACAACGAGTCACAAGGACTAATGAACAAGGACAAATGATTCACACAACGAGTTATAATGACTAATGAATAAAAACAAATGGTTCGCACAACGAGTCACAATGTGTAATTAACTAGGACAAATGATTCACACAACGAGTCACAATGGCTAATGAACAAGGACAAATGATTCACACGATGAGTCACCAATGACTAATGAACTAGGACAAATGATTCACACAAAGAGTCACAACGACTAATAAACAAGGACAAATGGTTCACACAACGAGTCACAAGGACTAATGAACAAGGACAAATGATTCACACGACGAGTCACAATGACTAAAGAACTAGGACAAATGGTTCACACAAAGAGTCACAATGACTAATAAACAAGGACAAATGGTTCACACAACGAGTCACAAGGACTAATGAACAAGGATAAATGATTCACACAACGAGTCACATTGACTAATGAACTAGGACAAATGATTCACACAAAGAGTCACAATGACTAATAAACAAGGGCAATTGGTTCACACAACGAGTCACAAGGACTAATGAACAAGGACAAGTGATTCACACAACGAGTCACAATTAACAACGAGTCACAAGGACTAATGAACAAGGACAAATGATTCACACGAAGAGTCACAATGACTAATGAACTAGGACAAATGATTCACACACAGAGTCACAATGACTAATAAACAAGGACAAATTGTTCACACAAAGAGTCACAACGACTAATAAACAAGGACAAATGGTTCAAACAACAAGTCACAAGGACTAATGAACAAGGACAAATGATTCACACGACGAGTCACACGACTAATAAACAAGGACAAATGGTTCACACAAAGAGTCACAACGACTAATACACAAGGACAAATGGTTCAAACAAAAAGTCACAAGGACTAATGAACAAGGACAAATGATTCACACGACGAGTCACAATGACTAATGAACTAGGACAAATGATTCACACGACGAGTCACAATGACTAATGAACTAGGACAAATGATTCACACAAAGAATTACAACGACTAATAAACAAGGACAAATGGTTCACACAAAGAGTCACCACGACTAATAAACAAGGACAAATGGTTCAAACAATAAGTCACAAGGACTAATGAACAAGGACAAATGATTCACACGACGAGTCACAATGACTAATGAACTAGGACAAATGATTCACACAAAGAGTCACAATGACTAATAAACATGGACAAATGGTTCACACAACGAGTCACAAGGACTAATGACCAAGGACAAATGATTCACACGACGAGTCACAATGACTAATAAACAAGGACAAATGGTTCACACAACAAGTCACAAGGACTAATGAACAAGGACAAATGATTCACACGACGAGTCACAATGACTAATGAACTAGGACAAATTATTCACACAAAGAGTCACAATGACTAATAACCAAGGACAAATGGTTCACACAACGAGTCACAAGGACTAATGAACAAGGACAAATGATTCACACGACGAGTCACAATGACTAATGAATTAGGACAAATGATTCACACAACGAGTCACAATGACTAATGTACTAGGACAAATGATTCACACAACGAGTCACAATGAGTAATTAGCTAGGATAAAGGATTCACACAAAGAGTCACAATAAATAATGACCAAGAACAAATGATTTACACAACGAGTCACAATGGGTAATTAACTAGGACAAATGATTCACACAAAGAGTCATAATAACTAATGAACAATGACAAATGGTTCATACAACGAGTCACAAGGACTAATGAACAAGGACAAATGATTCACACAACGAATTATAATGACTAATGAATAAAAACAAATGGTTCGCACAACGAGTCACAATGTGTAATTAACTAGGACAAATGATTCACACAACGAGTCACAATGAGTAATGAACAAGGACAAATGATTCACACGACGAGTCACAATGACTAATGAACTAGGACAAATGATTCACACAAAGAGTCACAACGACTAATAAACAAGGACAAATGGTTCACACAACGAGTCATAAGGACTAATGAACAAGGACAAATGATTCACACGACGAGTCACAATGACTAAAGAACTAGGACAAATGGTTCACACAAAGAGTCACAATGACTAATAAACAAGGACAAATGGTTCACACAACGAGTCACAAGGACTAATGAACAAGGACAAATGATTCACACAACGAGTCACAATGACTAATGAACTAGGACAAATGATTCACACAAAGAGTCACAATGACTAATAAACAAGGGCAATTGGTTCACACAACGAGTCACAAGGACTAATGAACAAGGACAAATGATTCACACAACGAGTCACAATGAACAATGAGTTACAAGGACTAATGAACAAGGACAAATGATTCACACGAAGAGTCACAATGACTAATGAACTAGGACAAATGATTCACACACAGAGTCAAAATGACTAATAAACAAGGACAAATTGTTCACACAAAGAGTCACAACGACTAATAAACAAGGACAAATGGTTCAAACAACAAGTCACAAGGACTAATGAACAAGGACAAATGATTCACACGACGAGTCACAACGACTAATAAACAAGGACAAATGGTTCACACAAAGAGTCACAACGACTAATAAACAAGGACAAATGGTTCAAACAAAAAGTCACAAGGACTAATGAACAAGGACAAATGATTCACACGACGAGTCACAATGACTAATGAAATAGGACAAATGATTCACACGACGAGTCACAATGACTAATGAACTAGGACAAATGATTCACACAAAGAATTACAACGACTAATAAACAAGGACAAATGGTTCACACAAAGAGTCACAACGACTAATAAACAAGGACAAATGGTTCAAACAATAAGTCACAAGGACTAATGAACAAGGACAAATGATTCACACGACGAGTCACAATGACTAATGAACTAATACAAATGATTCACACAAAGAGTCACAATGACTAATAAACAAGGACAAATGGTTCACACAACGAGTCACAAGGACTAATGAACAAGGACAAATGATTCACACGACGAGTCACAATGACTAATGAATTAGGACAAATGATTCACACAACGAGTCACAATGACTAATGTACTAGGACAAATGATTCACACAACGAGATGAGTAATTAGCTAGGATAAAGGATTCACACAAAGAGTCACAATAAATAATGACCAAGAACAAATGATTTACACAACGAGTCATAATGGGTAATTAACTAGGACAAATGATTCACACAAAGAGTCATAATAACTAATGAACAATGACAAATGGTTCATACAATGAGTCACAAGGACTAATGAACAAGGACAAATGATTCACACAACGAGTTATAATGACTAATGAATAAAAACAAATGGTTCGCACAACGAGTCACAATGTGTAATTAACTAGGACAAATGATTCACACAACGAGTCACAATGGCTAATGAACAAGGACAAATGATTCACACGACGAGTCACAATGACTAATGAACTAGGACAAATGATTCACACAAAGAGTCACAACGACTAATAAACAAGGACAAATGGTTCACACAACGAGTCATAAGGACTAATGAAAAAGGACAAATGATTCACACGACGAGTCACAATGACTAAAGAACTAGGACAAATGGTTCACACAAAGAGTCACAATGACTAATAAACAAGGACAAATGGTTCACACAACGAGTCACAAGGACTAATGAACAAGGACAAATGATTCACACAACGAGTCACAATGACTAATGAACTAGGACAAATGATTCACACAAAGAGTCACAATGACTAATAAACAAGGGCAATTGGTTCACACAACGAGTCACAAGGACAAATGAACAAGGACAAATGATTCACACAACGAGTCACAATGAACAACGAGTTACAAGGACTAATGAACAAGGACAAATGATTCACACGAAGAGTCACAATGACTAATGAACTAGGACAAATGATTCACACACAGAGTCACAATGACTAATAAACAAGGACAAATTGTTCACACAAAGAGTCACAACGACTAATAAACAAGGACAAATGGTTCAAACAACAAGTCACAAGGACTAATGAACAAGGACAAATGATTCACACGACGAGTCACAACGACTAATAAACAAGGACAAATGGTTCACACAAAGAGTCACAACGACTAATAAACACGGACAAATGGTTCAAACAAAAAGTCACAAGGACTAATGAACAAGGACAAATGATTCACACGACGAGTCACAATGACTAATGAAATAGGACAAATGATTCACACGACGAGTCACAATGACTAATGAACTAGGACAAATGATTCACACAATGAATTACAACGACTAATAAACAAGGACAAATGGTTCACACAAAGAGTCACAACGACTAATAAACAAGGACAAATGGTTCAAACAATAAGTCACAAGGACTAATGAACAAGGACAAATGATTCACACGACGAGTCACAATGACTAATGAACTAAGACAAATGATTCACACAAAGAGTCACAATGACATTAAACAAGGACAAATGGTTCACACAACGAGTCACAAGGACTAATGAACAAGGACAAATGATTCACACGACGAGTCACAATGACTAATAAACAAGGACAAATGATTCACACAAAGAGTGACAATGACTAACAAACAAGGACAAATGGTTCACACAACAAGTCACAAGGACTAATGAACAAGGACAAATGATTCACACAACGAGTCACAATGACTAATAAACAAGGACAAATGGTTCAAACAACAAGTCACAAGGACTAATGAACAAGGACAAATGATTCACACGACGAGTCACAATGACTAATGAACTAGGACAAATGATTCACATAAAGAGTCACAATGACTAATAAACAAGGACAAATGGTTCACACAACGAGTCACAAGAACTAATGAACAAGGACAAATGATTCACACGACGAGTCACAATGACTAATGAAATAGGACAAATGATTCACACAACGAGTCACAATGACTAATGTACTAGGACAAATGATTCACACAACGAGTCACAATGAGTAATTAACTAGGATAAAGGATTCACACAAAGAGTCACAATAAATAATGACCAAGAACAAATGATTTACACAACGAGTCACAATGGGTAATTAATTAGGACAAATGATTCACACAAAGAGTCATAATAACTAATGAACAATGACAAATGGTTCATACAACGAGTCACAAGGACTAATGAACAAGGACAAATGATTCACACAACGAGTTATAATGACTAATGAATAAAGACAAATGGTTCGCATAACGAGTCACAATGTGTAATTAACTAGGACAAATGATTCACACAACGAGTCACAATGGCTAATGAACAAGGACAAATGATTCACACGACGAGTCACAATGACTAATGAACTAGGACAAATGATTCACACAAAGAGTCACAACGACTAATAAACAAGGACATATGGTTCACACAACGAGTCACAAGGACTAATGAACTAGGACAAATGATTCACACAACGAGTCACAAGGAGTAATGAACAAGGTAGAATGATTCACATAACGAGTCACAATGACTAATGTACTAAGACAAATGATTCGCACAAAGAGTCACAATGACTAATGAACAAGGACAAATGATTCACACAACGAGTCACAAGGACTAATGAATAAGGACAAATGATTCACACAACGAGTCATAATGACTAATGAACTAGGACAAATGATTCACACAAAGAGTCACAATGACTAATAAACAAGGCCAAATGGTTCACACAACGAGTCACAAGGACTAATGAACAAGGACAAATGATTCACACAACGAGTCACAATGAATAATAAACAAGGACAAATGGTTCACACAAGAGTCACAAGGACTAATGAACAAGGACAAATGATTCACACAACGAGTCACAATAACTAATGAACTAGGACAAATGATTCACACAAAGAGTCACAATGACTAACAAACAAGGACAAATGATTCACACAACGAGTCATAATGACTAATGAACTAGGACAAATGATTCACACAAAGAGTCACAATGACTAATAAACAAGGGCAAATGGTTCACACAACGAGTCACAAGGACTAATGAACAAGGACAAATGATTCACACAACGAGTCACAATGAATAATAAACAAGGACAAATGGTTCACACAACGAGTCACAAGGACTAATGAACAAGGACAAATGATTCACACGAAGAGTCACAATGACTAAAGAACTAGGACAAATGATTCACACACAGAGTCACAATGACTAATAAACAAGGACAAATGGTTCACACAAAGAGTCACAACGACTAATAAACAAGGACAAATGGTTCAAACAACAAGTCACAAGGACTAATGAACAAGGACAAATGATTCACACGACGAGTCACAACGACTAATAAACAAGGACAAATGGTTCACACAAAGAGTCAAAACGACTAATAAACAAGGACAAATGGTTCAAACAAAAAGTCACAAGGACTAATGAAAAAGGACAAATGATTCACACGACGAGTCACAATGACTAATGAACTAGGACAAATGATTCACACAACGAGTCACAATGACTAATGAACTAGGACAAATGATTCACACAAAGAATTACAACGACTAATAAACAAGGACAAATGGTTCACACAAAGAGTCACAATGACTAATAAACAAGGACAAATGGTTCACACAACGAGTCACAAGGATTAATGAACAAGGACAAATGATTCACACAACGAGTCACAATAACTAATGAACTAGGACAAATGATTCACACAAAGAGTCACAATGACTAATAAACAAGGACAAATGGTTCACACAACGAGTCACAAGGACTAATGAACAAGTACAAATGATTCACACGACGAGTCACAATGACTAATAAACAAGGACAAATGGTTCACACAAAGAATCACAACGACTAATAAACAAGGACCAATGGTTCACACAAAGAGTCACAACGACTAATAAACAAGGACAAATGGTTCAAACAACAAGTCACAAGGACTAATGAACAAGGACAAATGGTTCACGAAACGAGTCACAAGGACTAATGAACAAGGACAAATGATTCACACGAAGAGTCACAATGACTAATGAACTAGGACAAATGATTCACACAAAGAGTCACAACGACTAATAAACAAGGACAAATGGTTCACACAAAGAGTCACAACGACTAATAAACAAGGACAAATTGTTCAAACAACGAGTCACAAGGACTAATGAACAATGACAAATGATTCACACAACGAGTCAGAATGAGTAATTAACTAGGATAAAGGATTCACACAAAGAGTCACAATAAATAATGACCAAGGACATATGATTTACACAACGAGTCACAATGAGTAATTAACTAGGACAAATGATTCACACAATGAGTCATAATAACTAATGAACAATGACAAATGTTTCAAACAACGAGTCACAAGTACTAATGAACAAGGACAAATGATTCACACAACGAGTCATAATGACTAATGAATAAAGACAAATGGTTGCACAACGTGTCACAATGAGTAATTAACTAGGACAAATGATTCACACAAAGAGTCATAATAACTAATGAACAATGACAAATGGTTCACACAATGAGTCACAAGGACTAATGAACAAGGACAAATGATTCACACAACGAGTCACAACGACTAATGAACAAGGACAAATGATTCACACAACGAGTCACAATGGCTAATGAACAAGGACAAATGATTCACACGACGAGTCACAATGCCTAATGAACTAGGACAAATGATTCACACAAAGAGTCACAACGACTAATAAACAAGGACAAATGGTTCACACAACAAGTCACAAGGACTAATGAACAAGGACAAATGATTCACACGACGAGTCACAATGACTAATGAACTAGGACAAATTATTCACACAAAGAGTCACAATGACTAATAACCAAGGACAAATGGTTCACACAACGAGTCACAAGGACTAATGAACAAGGACAAATGATTCACACGACGAGTCACAATGACTAATGAATTAGGACAAATGATTCACACAACGAGTCACAATGACTAATGTACTAGGACAAATGATTCACACAACGAGTCACAATGAGTAATTAGCTAGGATAAAGGATTCACACAAAGAGTCACAATAAATAATGACCAAGAACAAATGATTTACACAACGAGTCACAATGGGTAATTAACTAGGACAAATGATTCACACAAAGAGTCATAATAACTAATGAACAATGACAAATGGTTCATACAACGAGTCACAAGGACTAATGAACAAGGACAAATGATTCACACAACGAGTTATAATGACTAATGAATAAAAACAAATGGTTCGCACAACGAGTCACAATGTGTAATTAACTAGGACAAATGATTCACACAACGAGTCACAATGGCTAATGAACAAGGACAAATGATTCACACGATGAGTCACCAATGACTAATGAACTAGGACAAATGATTCACACAAAGAGTCACAACGACTAATAAACAAGGACAAATGGTTCACACAACGAGTCACAAGGACTAATGAACAAGGACAAATGATTCACACGACGAGTCACAATGACTAAAGAACTAGGACAAATGGTTCACACAAAGAGTCACAATGACTAATAAACAAGGACAAATGGTTCACACAATGAGTCACAAGGACTAATGAACAAGGACAAATGATTCACACAACGAGTCACAATGACTAATGAACTAGGACAAATGATTCACACAAAGAGTCACAATGACTAATAAACAAGGGCAATTGGTTCACACAACGAGTCACAAGGACTAATGAACAAGGACAAATGATTCACACAACGAGTCACAATTAACAACGAGTCACAAGGACTAATGAACAAGGACAAATGATTCACACGAAGAGTCACAATGACTAATGAACTAGGACAAATGATTCACACACAGAGTCACAATGACTAATAAACAAGGACAAGTTGTTCACACAAAGAGTCACAACGACTAATAAACAAGGACAAATGGTTCAAACAACAAGTCACAAGGACTAATGAACAAGGACAAATGATTCACACGACGAGTCACACGACTAATAAACAAGGACAAATGGTTCACACAAAGAGTCACAACGACTAATAAACAAGGACAAATGGTTCAAACAAAAAGTCACAAGGACTAATGAACAAGGACAAATGATTCACACGACGAGTCACAATGACTAATGAACTAGGACAAATGATTCACACGACGAGTCACAATGACTAATGAACTAGGACAAATGATTCACACAAAGAATTACAACGACTAATAAACAAGGACAAATGGTTCACACAAAGAGTCACCACGACTAATAAACAAGGACAAATGGTTCAAACAATAAGTCACAAGGACTAATGAACAAGGACAAATGATTCACACGACGAGTCACAATGACTAATGAACTAGGACAAATGATTCACACAAAGAGTCACAATGACTAATAAACATGGAGAAATGGTTCACACAACTAGTCACAAGGACTAATGACCAAGGACAAATGATTCACACGACGAGTCACAATGACTAATAAACAAGGACAAATGGTTCACACAACAAGTCACAAGGACTAATGAACAAGGACAAATGATTCACACGACGAGTCACAATGACTAATGAACTAGGACAAATTATTCACACAAAGAGTCACAATGACTAATAACCAAGGACAAATGGTTCACACAACGAGTCACAAGGACTAATGAACAAGGACAAATGATTCACACGACGAGTCACAATGACTTATGAATTAGGACAAATGATTCACACAACGAGTCACAATGACTAATGTACTAGGACAAATGATTCACACAACGAGTCACAATGAGTAATTAGCTAGGATAAAGGATTCACACAAAGAGTCACAATAAATAATGACCAAGAACAAATGATTTACACAACGAGTCACAATGGGTAATTAACTAGGACAAATGATTCACACAAAGAGTCATAATAACTAATGAACAATGACAAATGGTTCATACAACGAGTCACAAGGACTAATGAACAAGGACAAATGATTCACACAACGAATTATAATGACTAATGAATAAAAACAAATGGTTCGCACAACGAGTCACAATGTGTAATTAACTAGGACAAATGATTCACACAACGAGTCACAATGGCTAATGAACAAGGACAAATGATTCACACGACGAGTCACAATGACTAATGAATTAGGACAAATGATTCACACAACGAGTCACAATGACTAATGTACTAGGACAAATGATTCACACAACGAGTCATAATGACTAATGAATAAAGACAAATGGTCGCACAACGTGTCACAATGAGTAATTAACTAGGACAAATGATTCACACAAAGAGTCATAATAACTAATGAACAATGACAAATGGTTCACACAATGATTCACAAGGACTAATGAACAAGGACAAATGATTCACACAATGAGTCACAACGACTAATGAACAAGGACAAATGATTCACACAACGAGTCACAATGGCTAATGAACAAGGACAAATGATTCACACGACGAGTCACAATGCCTAATGAACTAGGACAAATGATTCACACAAAGAGTCACAACGACTAATAAACAAGGACAAATGGTTCACACAACAAGTCACAAGGACTAATGAACAAGGACAAATGATTCACACGACGAGTCACAATGACTAATGAACTAGGACAAATTATTCACACAAAAAGTCACAATGACTAATAACCAAGGACAAATGGTTCACACAACGAGTCACAAGGACTAATGAACGAGGACAAATGATTCACACGACGAGTCACAATGACTAATGAATTAGGACAAATGATTCACACAACGAGTCACAATGACTAATGTACTAGGACAAATGATTCACACAACGAGTCACAATGAGTAATTAGCTAGGATAAAGGATTCACACAAAGAGTCACAATAAATAATGACCAAGAACAAATGATTTACACAACGAGTCACAATGGGTAATTAACTAGGACAAATGATTCACACAAAGAGTCATAATAACTAATGAACAATGACAAATGGTTCATACAACGAGTCACAAGGACTAATGAACAAGGACAAATGATTCACACAACGAGTTATAATGACTAATGAATAAAAACAAATGGTTCGCTGTGAGTCACAATGTGTAATTAACTAGGACAAATGATTCACACAACGAGTCACAATGGCTAATGAACAAGGACAAATGATTCACACGACGAGTCACAATGACTAATGAACTAGGACAAATGATTCACACAAAGAGTCACAACGACTAATAAACAAGGACAAATGGTTCACACAACGAGTCATAAGGACTAATGAACAAGGACAAATGATTCACACGACGAGTCACAATGACTAAAGAACTAGGACAAATGGTTCACACAAAGAATCACAATGACTAATAAACAAGGACAAATGGTTCACACAACGAGTCACAAGGACTAATGAACAAGGACAAATGATTCACACAACGAGTCACAATGACTAATGAACTAGGACAAATGATTCACACAAAGAGTCACAATGACTAATAAACAAGGGCAATTGGTTCACACAATGAGTCACAAGGACAAATGAACAAGGACAAATGATTCACACAACGAGTCACAATGAACAACGAGTTACAAGGACTAATGAACAAGGACAAATGATTCACACGAAGAGTCACAATGACTAATGAACTAGGACAAATGATTCACACACAGAGTCACAATGACTAATAAACAAGGACAAATTGTTCACACAAAGAGTCACAACGACTAATAAACAAGGACAAATGGTTCAAACAACAAGTCACAAGGACTAATGAACAAGGACAAATGATTCACACGACGAGTCACAACGACTAATAAACAAGGACAAATGGTTCACACAAAGAGTCACAACGACTAATAAACAAGGACAAATGGTTCAAACAAAAAGTCACAAGGACTAATGAACAAGGACAAATGATTCACACGACGAGTCACAATGACTAATGAAATAAGACAAATGATTCACACGACGAGTCACAATGACTAATGAACTAGGACAAATGATTCACACAAAGAATTACAATGACTAATAAACAAGGACAAATGGTTCACACAAAGAGTCACAACGACTAATAAACAAGGACAAATGGTTCAAACAATAAGTCACAAGGACTAATGAACAAGGACAAATGATTCACACGACGAGTCACAATGACTAATGAACTAGGACAAATGATTCACACAAAGAGTCACAATGACATTAAACAAGGACAAATGGTTCACACAACGAGTCACAAGGACTAATGAACAAGGACAAATGATTCACACGACGAGTCACAATGACTAATATACAAGGACAAATGGTTCACACAAAGAATCACAACGACTAATAAACAAGGACAAATGGTTCACACAAAGAGTCACAACGACTAATAAACTAGGACAAATGGTTCAAACAACAAGTCACAAGGACTAATGAACAAGGACAAATGGTTCACACAAAGTGTCACAATGACTAATAAACAAGGACAAATGGTTCACACAAAGAGTCACAACGACTAATAAACAAGGACAAATTGTTCAAACAACGAGTCACAAGGACTAATGAACAATGACAAATGATTCACACAACGAGTCAGAATGAGTAATTAACTAGGATAAAGGATTCACACAAAAAGTCACAATAAATAATGACCAAGGACAAATGATTTACACAACGAGTCACAATGAGTAATTAACTAGGACAAATGATTCACACAAAGAGTCATAATAACTAATGAAAAATGACAAATGGTTCAAACAACGAGTCACAAATACTAATGAACAAGGACAAATGATTCACACAACGAGTCATAATGACTAATGAATAAAGACAAATGGTCGCACAACGTGTCACAATGAGTAATTAACTAGGACAAATGATTCACACAAAGAGTCATAATAACTAATGAACAATGACAAATGGTTCACACAATGATTCACAAGGACTAATGAACAAGGACAAATGATTCACACAACGAGTCACAACGACTAATGAACAAGGACAAATGATTCACACAACGAGTCGCAATGGCTAATGAACAAGGACAAATGATTCACACGACGAGTCACAATGCCTAATGAAGCAAATATGGTAGGCCGACATTTTGTGTTAAAACAGCCAGCTTTCTCAAGAGAAATGAAGAGCACAATTGCAAGATTCCATGGACAAAATGACATCATATGGTCCCCTTTTTGTACAAGCAAAAGGCCAAAGTAATTGAAGAAGCAAAAACAACAAAATGGACAGCATTTTGTCACACCTAAACAGGCTGCCAAGCTTGTTTATTTGGACCCATTTGTTGTGCTTTTTTGTGTAAAATATCTACTTGTACTTTTGTCCATTTATGCTTTCAATTGTAGCCTTTAGATTTACTTTTAGATGGATGGTTTGGATGTAATTTGAGTCTCTATTTAAAGAGCACCTATCCCTTGTAATAATTTCAGATTTGAAGTTTAAGAGAAATGAAAATGAGAGGTTTTGAAAACCCTTTGTTTAGTTCTTTGCTTAGTGCTAGAACAACCGCCTTTGCTTAGTGCTTGGAGATGACTCTTTCCATTTGCTTAGTGCTTTGGAAGAGTATTATCCTAGGCTTAAACATGCTTTGTGATCTTGTTTAAGTCATATCTTTCATTTTATGTTTCAAATAAAACCTTACAAAACAACCCAAAACTGAGAGCAAACAAACTCCAAAAAAACAGCCTGTTTTGTGTCTCTTAAACAGTCCGTTGGATGTAATTCTCGTTTTATCCCTTGTTGTGTCGTTTAAACAGTCCTTGATCACATTTGTTTTCATGGTTATTTCAAGTTCTTGTAATGTTATTTTCTTGTTTTAAGTTGTTGAATGCAACGGTCCATTGCATTGTTGCATTCCGTGCGTTTTTAAACCTTGTTCTAGCTTGCTTTTTGTTGGTGTTCTTGCTGCGTTTTTGAAACTGTTTTGGGCTGATTATGGACCACCTCACCGTTTCAGTGCAAAGTGGTATCAGAGCTTCGGCTCTTGCGTTTTCTTCAACCAAGACGATCTTGGGAAATGGTGGTCCTTGGTGTTCTAGGGTGTGACACCGCAAATCTATGCGTGGCTTGATTTGTGGGTGTTGGCTTTGGTTCGAGCACTTGTGTGTTGCTCGGGTCGAGTTGGCTAACAAGAGGGTTCGGTCTTTGCTAAGTGCTTGACTAGAATGGGTTCTTGTTGTTTCCCTCTTTAACATCTATACTACATTTTTCTGAAATTGTATTTGTTTTTGAAATCGTCTTTTGTTATACCACGTTCTTAACCGCGAAAGTTTGAGGACAAACTTTTCTCAACAAAGGGAGTTTGAAGCAAATATGGTAGGCCGACATTTTGTGTTAAAACAGCCAGCTTTCTCAAGAGAAATGAAGAGCACAATTGCAAGATTCCATGGACAAAATGACATCATATGGTCCCCTTTTTGTACAAGCAAAAGGCCAAAGTAATTGAAGAAGCAAAAACAACAAAATGGACAGCATTTTGTCACACCTAAACAGGCTGCCAAGCTTGTTTATTTGGACCCATTTGTTGTGCTTTTTTGTGTAAAATATCTACTTGTACTTTTGTCCATTTATGCTTTCAATTGTAGCCTTTAGATTTACTTTTAGATGGATGGTTTGGATGTAATTTGAGTCTCTATTTAAAGAGCACCTATCCCTTGTAATAATTTCAGATTTGAAGTTTAAGAGAAATGAAAATGAGAGGTTTTGAAAACCCTTTGTTTAGTTCTTTGCTTAGTGCTAGAACAACCTCCTTTGCTTAGTGCTTGGAGATGACTCTTTCCATTTGCTTAGTGCTTTGGAAGAGTATTATCCTAGGCTTAAACATGCTTTGTGATCTTGTTTAAGTCATATCTTTCATTTTATGTTTCAAATAAAACCTTACAAAACAAGCCAAAACCGAGAGCAAACAAACTCCCAAAAACACTGTTTTGTGTCTCTTAAACAAATCCGTTGGATCATTAATTCTCGTTTTTATCCCTTGTTGTGTCGTTTAAACAGTCCTTCGGTCTGTTGTTTTCATGGTTATTTCAAGTTCTTGTAATGTTATTTTCTTGTTTTAAGTTGTTGAATGCAACGGTCCATTGCATTGTTGCATTCCGTGCGTTTTTAAACCTTGTTCTAGCTTGCTTTTTGTTGGTGTTCTTGCTGCGTTTTTGAAACTGTTTTGGGCTGATTATGGACCACCTCACCGTTTCAGTGCACCTAATGAACTAGGACAAATGATTCACACAAAGAGTCACAACGACTAATAAACAAGGACAAATGGTTCACACAACAAGTCACAAGGACTAATGAACAAGGACAAATGATTCACACGACGAGTCACAATGACTAATGAACTAGGACAAATTATTCACACAAAAAGTCACAATGACTAATAACCAAGGACAAATGGTTCACACAACGAGTCACAAGGACTAATGAACAAGGACAAATGATTCACACGACGAGTCAAAATGAACAACGAGTCACAAGAACTAATGAACAAGGAAAAATGATTCACACGAAGAGTCACAATGACTAATGAACTAGGACAAATGATTCACACACAGATTCACAATGACTAATAAACAAGGACAAATTGTTCACACAAAGAGTCACAACGACTAATAAACAAGGACAAATGGTTCAAATAACAAGTCACAAGGACTAATGAACAAGGACAAATGATTCACACGACGAGTCACAACGACTAATAAACAAGGACAAATGGTTCACACAAAGAGTCACAACGACTAATAAACAAGGACAAATGGTTCAAACAAAAAGTCACAAGGACTAATGAACAAGGACAAATGATTCACACGACGAGTCAAAATGAACAACGAGTCACAAGGACTAATGAACAAGGAAAAATGATTCACACGAAGAGTCACAATGACTAATGAACTAGGACAAATGATTCACACACAGATTCACAATGACTAATAAACAAGGACAAATTGTTCACACAAAGAGTCACAACGACTAATAAACAAGGACAAATGGTTCAAATAACAAGTCACAAGGACTAATGAACAAGGACAAATGATTCACACGACGAGTCACAACGACTAATAAACAAGGACAAATGGTTCACACAAAGAGTCACAACGACTAATAAACAAGGACAAATGGTTCAAACAAAAAGTCACAAGGACTAATGAACAAGGACAAATGATTCACACGACGAGTCACAATGACTAATGAACTAGGACAAATGATTCACACGACGAGTCACAATGACTAATGAACTAGGACAAATGATTCACACAAAGAGTCACAACGACTAATAAACAAGGACAAATGGTTCACACAACGAGTCACAAGGACTAATGAACAAGGACAAATGATTCACACGACGAGTCACAATGACTAAAGAACTAGGACAAATGGTTCACACAAAGAGTCACAATGACTAATAAACAAGGACAAATGGTTCACACAACGAGTCACAAGGACTAATGAACAAGGACAAATGATTCACACAACGAGTCACAATGACTAATGAACTAGGACAAATGATTCACACAAAGAGTCACAATGACTAATAAACAAGGGCAATTGGTTCACACAACGAGTCACAAGGACTAATGAACAAGGACAAATGATTCACACAACGAGTCAAAATGAACAACGAGTCACAAGGACTAATGAATAAGGACAAATGATTCACACGAAAAGTCACAATGACTAATGAACTAGGACAAAGGATTCACACACAGAGTCACAATGACTAATAAACAAGGACAAATTGTTCACACAAAGAGTCACAACGACTAATAAACAAGGACAAATGGTTCAAATAACAAGTCACAAGGACTAATGAACAAGGACAAATGATTCACACGACGAGTCACAACGACTAATAAACAAGGACAAATGGTTCACACAAAGAGTCACAACGACTAATAAACAAGGACAAATGGTTCAAACAAAAAGTCACAAGGACTAATGAACAAGGACAAATGATTCACACGACGAGTCACAATGACTAATGACCTAGGACAAATGATTCACACGACGAGTCACAATGACTAATGAACTAGGACAAATGATTCACACAAAGAATTACAACGACTAATAAACAAGGACAAATGGTTCACACAAAGAGTCACAACGACTAATAAACAAGGACAAATGGTTCAAACAATAAGTCACAAGGACTAATGAACAAGGACAAATGATTCACACGACGAGTCACAATGACTAATGAACTAGGACAAATGATTCACACAAAGAGTCACAATGACTAATAAACAAGGGCAATTGGTTCACACAACGAGTCACAAGGACTAATGAACAAGGACAAAGTATTCACACAACGAGTCAAAATGAACAACGAGTCACAAGGACTAATGAACAAGGACAAATGATTCACACGAAGAGTCACAATGACTAATGAACTAGGACAAATGATTCACACACAGAGTCACAATGACTAATAAACAAGGACAAATTGTTCACACAAAGAGTCACAACGACTAATAAACAAGGACAAATGGTTCAAATAACAAGTCACAAGGACTAATGAACAAGGACAAATGATTCACACGACGAGTCACAACGACTAATAAACAAGGACAAATGGTTCAAACAAAAAGTCACAAGGACTAATGAACAAGGACAAATGATTCACACGACGAGTCACAATGACTAATGAACTAGGACAAATGATTCACACGACGAGTCACAATGACTAATGAACTAGGACAAATGATTCACACAAAGAGTCACAACGACTAATAAACAAGGACAAATGGTTCACACAACGAGTCACAAGGACTAATGAACAAGGACAAATGATTCACACGACGAGTCACAATGACTAAAGAACTAGGACAAATGGTTCACACAAAGAGTCACAATGACTAATAAACAAGGACAAATGGTTCACACAACGAGTCACAAGGACTAATGAACAAGGACAAATGATTCACACAACGAGTCACAATGACTAATGAACTAGGACAAATGATTCACACAAAGAGTCACAATGACTAATAAACAAGGGCAATTGGTTCACACAACGAGTCACAAGGACTAATGAACAAGGACAAATGATTCACACAATGAGTCAAAATGAACAACGAGTCACAAGGACTAATGAACAAGGACAAATGATTCACACGAAGAGTCACAATGACTAATGAACTAGGACAAATGATTCACACACAGAGTCACAATGACTAATAAACAAGGACAAATTGTTCACACAAAGAGTCACAACGACTAATAAACAAGGACAAATGGTTCAAATAACAAGTCACAAGGACTAATGAACAAGGACAAATGATTCACACGACGAGTCACAACGACTAATAAACAAGGACAAATGGTTCACACAAAGAGTCACAACGACTAATAAACAAGGACAAATGGTTCAAACAACAAGTCACAAGGACTAATGAACAAGGACAAATGGTTCACACAAAGAGTCACAATGACTAATAAACAAGGACAAATGGTTCACACAAAGAGTCACAACGACTAATAAACAAGGACAAATTGTTCAAACAACGAGTCACAAGGACTAATGAACAATGACAAATGATTCACACAACGAGTCAGAATGAGTAATAAACTAGGATAAAGGATTCACACAAAGAGTCACAATAAATAATGACCAAGGACAAATGATTTACACAACGAGTCACAATGAGTAATTAACTAGGACAAATGACTAATGAATAAAGACAAATGGTCGCACAACGTGTCACAATGAGTAATTAACTAGGACAAATGATTCACACAAAGAGTCATAATAACTAATGAACAATGACAAATGGTTCACACAATGAGTCACAAGGACTAATGAACAAGGACAAATGATTCACACAACGAGTCACAATGACTAATGAACAAGGACAAATGATTCACACAACGAGTCACAATGGCTAATGAACAAGGACAAATGATTCACACGACGAGTCACAATGCCTAATGAACTAGGACAAATGATTCACACAAAGAGTCACAACGACTAATAAACAAGGACAAATGGTTCACACAACAAGTGACAAGGACTAATGAACAAGGACAAATGATTCACACGACGAGTCACAATGACTAATGAACTAGGACAAATTATTCACACAATGACTAATAACCAAGGACAAATGGTTCACACAACGAGTCACAATGACTAATGAACTAGGACAAATGATTCACACAAAGAGTCACAATGACTAATAAACAAGGGCAATTGGTTCACATAACGAGTCACAAGGACTAATGAACAAGGACAAATGATTCACACAACGAGTCAAAATGAACAACGAGTCACAAGGACTAATGAACAAGGACAAATGATTCACACGAAGAGTCACAATGACTAATGAACTAGGACAAATGATTCACACACAGAGTCACAATGACTAATAAACAAGGACAAATTGTTCACACAAAGAGTCACAACGACTAATAAACAAGGACAAATGGTTCAAATAACAAGTCACAAGGACTAATGAACAAGGACAAATGATTCACACGACGAGTCACAACGACTAATAAACAAGGACAAATGGTTCACACAAAGAGTCACAACGACTAATAAACAAGGACAAATGGTTCAAACAAAAAGTCACAAGGACTAATGAACAAGGACAAATGATTCACACGACGAGTCACAATGACTAATGAACTAGGACAAATGAGTCACACGACGAGTCACAATGACTAATGAACTAGGACAAATGATTCACACAAAGAATTACAACGACTAATAAACAAGGACAAATGGTTCACACAAAGAGTCACAACGACTAATAAACAAGGACAAATGGTTCAAACAATAAGTCACAAGGACTAATGAACAAGGACAAATGATTCACACGACGAGTCACAATGACTAATGAACTAGGACAAATGATTCACACAAAGAGTCACAATGACTAATAAACAAGGACAAATGGTTCGCACAACGAGTCACAAGGACTAATGAACAAGGACAAATGATTCACACAACGAGTCACAATGACTAATAAACAAGGACAAATGGTTCACACAAAGAATCACAACGACTAATAAACAAGGACAAATGGTTCACACAAAGAGTCACAACGACTAATAAACAAGGACAAATGGTTCAAACAACAAGTCACAAGGACTAATGAACAAGGACAAATGGTTCACACAAAGAGTCACAATGACTAATAAACAAGGACAAATGGTTCACACAAAGAGTCACAACGACTAATAAACAAGGACAAATTGTTCAAACAACGAGTCACAAGGACTAATGAACAATGACAAATGATTCACACAACGAGTCAGAATGAGTAATAAACTAGGATAAAGGATTCACACAAAGAGTCACAATAAATAATGACCAAGGACAAATGATTTACACAACGAGTCACAATGAGTAATTAACTAGGACAAATGATTCACACAAAGAGTCATAATAACTAATGAACAATGACAAATGGTTCAAACAACGAGTCACAAGTACTAATGAACAAGGACAAATGATTCACACAACGAGTCATAATGACTAATGAATAAAGACAAATGGTCGCACAACGTGTCACAATGAGTAATTAACTAGGACAAATGATTCACACAAAGAGTCATAATAACTAATGAACAATGACAAATGGTTCACACAATGAGTCACAAGGACTAATGAACAAGGACAAATGATTCACACAACGAGTCACAATGACTAATGAACAAGGACAAATGATTCACACAACGAGTCACAATGGCTAATGAACAAGGACAAATGATTCACACGACGAGTCACAATGCCTAATGAACTAGGACAAATGATTCACACAAAGAGTCACAACGACTAATAAACAAGGACAAATGGTTCACACAACAAGTGACAAGGACTAATGAACAAGGACAAATGATTCACACGACGAGTCACAATGACTAATGAACTAGGACAAATTATTCACACAATGACTAATAACCAAGGACAAATGGTTCACACAACGAGTCACAAGGACTAATGAACAAGGACAAATGATTCACACGACGAGTCACAATGACTAATGAATTAGGACAAATGATTCACACAACGACTCACAATGACTAATGTACTAGGACAAATGATTCACACAACGAGTCACAATGAGTAATTAGCTAGGATAAAGGATTCACACAAAGAGTCACAATAAATAATGACCAAGAACAAATGATTTACACAACGAGTCACAATGGGTAATTAACTAGGACAAATGATTCACACAAAGAGTCATAATAACTAATGAACAATGACAAATGGTTCATATAACGAGTCACAAGGACTAATGAACAAGGACAAATGATTCACACAACGAGTTATAATGACTAATGAATAAAAAAAAATGGTTCGCACAACGAGTCACAATGTGTAATTAACTAGGACAAATGATTCACACAACGAGTCACAATGGCTAATGAACAAGGACAAATGATTCACACGACGAGTCACAATGACTAATGAACTAGGACAAATGATTCACACAAAGAGTCACAACGACTAATAAACAAGGACAAATGGTTCACACAACGAGTCACAAGGACTAATGAAACAAGGACAAATGATTCACACGACGAGTCACAATGACTAAAGAACTAGGACAAATGGTTCACACAAAGAGTCACAACGACTAATAAACAAGGACAAATGGTTCACACAACGAGTCACAAGGACTAATGAAACAAGGACAAATGATTCACACGAAGAGTCACAATGACTAAAGAACTAGGACAAATGGTTCACACAAAGAGTCACAATGACTAATAAACAAGGACAAATGGTTCACACAACGAGTCACAAGGACTAATGAACAAGGACAAATGATTCACACAACGAGTCACAATGACTAATGAACTAGGACAAATGATTCACACAAAGAGTCACAATGACTAATAAACAAGGGCAATTGGTTCACACAACGAGTCACAAGGACTAATGAACAAGGACAAATGATTCACACAACGAGTCACAATGAACAACGAGTCACAAGGACTAATGAACAAGGACAAATGATTCACACGAAGAGTCACAATGACTAATGAACTAGGACAAATGATTCACACACAGAGTCACAATAACTAATAAACAAGGACAAATTGTTCACACAAAGAGTCACAACGACTAATAAACTAGGACAAATGGTTCAAATAACAAGTCACAAGGACTAATGAACAAGGACAAATGATTCACACGACGAGTCACAACGACTAATAAACAAGGACAAATGGTTCACACAAAGAGTCATAACGACTAATAAACAAGGACAAATGGTTCACACAAAGAGTCACAACGACTAATAAACAAGGACAAATTGTTCAAACAACGAGTCACAAGGACTAATGAACAATGACAAATGATTCACACAACGAGTCAGAATGAGTAATTAACTAGGACAAATGATTCACACAACGAGTCAAAATGAGTAATTAACTAGGACAAATGATTCACACAACGAGTCATAATGACTAATGAATAAAGACAAATGGTCGCACAACGTGTCACAATGAGTAATTAACTAGGACAAATGATTCACACAAAGAGTCATAATAACTAATGAACAATGACAAATGGTTCACACAATGAGTCACAAGGACTAATGAACAAGGACAAATAATTCACACAACGAGTCACAACAACTAATGAACAAGGACAAATGATTCACACAACGAGTCACAATGGCTAATGAACAAGGACAAATGATTCACACGACGAGTCACAATGCCTAATGAACTAGGACAAATGATTCACACAAAGAGTCACAACGACTAATAAACAAGGACAAATGGTTCACACAACAAGTCACAAGGACTAATGAACAAGGACAAATAATTCACACGACGAGTCACAATGACTAATGAACTAGGACAAATTATTCACACAAAAAGTCACAATGACTAATAACCAAGGACAAATGGTTCACACAACGAGTCACAAGGACTAATGAACAAGGACAAATGATTCACACGACGAGTCACAATGACTAATGAATTAGGACAAATGATTCACACAACGAGTCACAATGACTAATGTACTAGGACAAATGATTCACACAACGAGTCACAATGAGTAATTAGCTAGGATAAAGGATTCACACAAAGAGTCACAATAAAAAATGACCAAGAACAAATGATTTACACAACGAGTCACAATGGGTAATTAACTAGGACAAATGATTCACACAAAGAGTCATAATAACTAATGAACAATGACAAATGGTTCATACAACGAGTCACAAGGACTAATGAACAAGGACAAATGATTCACACAACGAGTTATAATGACTAATGAATAAAGACAAATGGTTCGGAGACTGAGTCACAATGTGTAATTAACTAGGACAAATGATTCACACAACGAGTCACAATGGCTAATGAACAAGGTCAAATGATTCACACGACGAGTCACAATGACTAATGAACTAGGACAAATGATTCACACAAAGAGTCACAACGACTAATAAACAAGGACAAATGGTTCACACAACGAGTCACAAGGACTAATGAACAAGGACAAATGATTCACACGACGAGTCACAATGACTAAAGAACTAGGATAAATGGTTCACACAAAGAGTCACAATGACTAATAAACAAGGACAAATGGTTCACACTGGAGTAAAACTACTAAGGACTCGATTTTGGACAGAATTGGACTCAAAACAAGTTGTGTTTGTGATCGAAATGGACACAAAAACAATGCAAGTAACCAAGGATATGACTTGAGCTAGATCACTAAGCAGGCTCAAGACTCAGAATCTCGTTCAAGATCTCTAAGCATGAACTAAATTCCTCCTCAAACACTAAGTAATGAGGGGTTTTCCGCACTAAGCAAGAAGAAAAGAAGTAGAAAACTCAGTTTTCAAACTCATAATTTTAACTCAATATAATCTGATTTTCTCATTAGGTTTGCTTGGTTTATATAGACCAAGCAATACAATCTTGTCCATTCATCATACATACATCTAAGGGCCACGAAAGGGCCTTACAAAAGCACAAAATAACAGCTATTTTATCTTACACAAACTGAATATAAAGACTAGAAAACAATAAAGCATAAAGCATAAAGTAATAAAGCTAAATTCAGTTTTGTTTGCTTGCATAAGGTCAATTTAGATGTGTAAGACCTTGGTGAAGGGACCTTAGCAGCTGCAAATATTCAAGCACAAGAGGTTAGGAGGAGTCCCAAGTCGTGCCCAGCCCTTGTTTAGCCAAAAGAAGGAAGTTGAAAGCGACATTTCTCCCATTCTCTAAAACAACCCAATTTCTGATAGACAAAATGTGTCCTTAAGTACTTCTTTAATCCTGCATTTTTAGGACCAATGACCCTAGATAAAGTTGCTCCAAACTCTCTAAATTATTCATTCTAGGCTTTGGTTTCATGACTTTGGCATTTGCAAAGCTCCTAGACCTCAAAACAGAAGACGGACCAAAACCGGGTTGGAGAACAACTCAGGAATTCAGATGCATCTTTTAGAAGCCATATCTCATAGCTCTGGATGAATTTTAAGGCCTATGATAGCTCATTAGAAAGATAATGAAGTTAACTTTCACCTCAAAAAATAATCACCCTAAAATATGGAGTAAATCTTGAGTTATTCAACGTTTAGTTCACATAGGTCATGGGCTGTCTAATAATGCGTAGTCTGATTGCATTGGCCATAACTCAAGCTATATACCTGATATGGAGATGATTCAAAATCCATGGTTTGCCTAAGATCCCAAGCTTTCCAATGACATAAGAATCATCGTATTTGCATGAGTAAAACTTGAGATATAGAGCTTGGAAGTTAGGCTTGCTGTAATGACACTTCAAAAAGCGATGAAATGCATTCAATTGCGAACTGTTACTTGGACTGTTTCTTTTGGTTTAAAAATGAATCACAATGCAACAAATTTTGTTGCACACTCCCTTTCTTCAAAAGAATTTGCCCTCAAATTCTGTTGGATCAAAATAAAGAGACTTGTTGGCAAGGTTCGTGTCCTCCTATTCATCAAAAGATCAAGCTCAACTTTAAGAGATGGATTCTCATGACTTCTTCCCGGATCATAGACCAGAATTGTGGATGGCAAGAGAGGGGTTGTACCATTCCCAAAATTTGATGGCTCACTATGCTTCAACTCCTCTTTGATTGGGGTGGATTGTTCAAGGCTTAGGATTGAAACCCTCACTCTTGGTTCTGAAATTTGTGTGCTAATACAAGGCTCATTGATTTTACTTGTGTTCCTTTTTGTTTTACCTTCAATTGAGCTCATGTATCCTTCATCCCAAGGCCAAGGAGCCTTTACTCTAAGCTCAACAACAACTACATCATCTTGAATGACCAGCAACATATACTCATTTAAATCCAACCCCAAAATAGGAACAACATTATTATTGGTGCTTATCAATGCTTTCAAGGGGCTGCTCCTGTTTTGGTGTTTTAATCTCAACACAATCCTCCCAAAATGAGCATGGACTCCATCAACATGTAAAGAACCTCTCCTTGATGTTCCAAACAATCCTAACAAGCTCTCATAATGAATTTGAACAACATTCAATCAAAACACACCGAATTTGAATTGGACAAGAGGTGTTAAATGAACCAATTTCATTGTTGACAAATAACTTCCACCTTGAGAAAATAAGAATGACAATCTCAAAAACAGCAACCCTACTTAGAAACATCAACAACACCCAAGAAATATACTTCAAGCCTCTAAACTTCTCAAAATGAATCAACTCATTACTCCAAAACAGTTTAGATATGTTAGCATTCACATGCTTGGATTCCTTGACTAACATGTATGAAATTGCACCCAATTGAACAAGACTAACTTGTAACCTTATCAACATATAAAAATGAAAGTGAGGAGCTGATTTGTGACAAGTTATACCTTCCAAGATGTTGGCTTTGAAGCAAAAGCCATGGCTGATGTAGGAGGTAAGATTTGGTACACTTGAGTATGGAACAACCCAAGACTCTCTTCGTGCTTTACCCTTGCTTGAATCCCAACACGTTCCACCATTGAACATGACCATGGACTGTCCAAACTCCATGGTTTGAGGGTTAAGTAGTCTTTTGTCGACAATCACTTCTCTAGGCCCCAAATCAGTAGCTTGGTCATTGATGGCTCCATGGGTAAGGGTATGGCTACTCTCCTCCTCACTAGTAGGCTCATGTAATGAGTTGAAGGGAGTTTTTGTTTCAAGACATGGGTTCTCAAAGATAGCACTACATGAGCTATTCATTTTAGCATAAGTGCTCATGACCTTTGGCTCAAGAGACTTAGACTTAGGACAAGCAATGTTTAAGTATGGCATGCCAATTCCTTGTTCTAAACTCTCCTCTATCCCAACTGTTTTGGTTAACCCTAAACATTCCCTTTTAGCTAAAACCTCATTGTTTTCAGGTCTTGCTAAGCTCTTCTCCACACACAAAGCCAACTCAAGCAATTCACCATATGAATGCATCATTTCTAATTTAATCCTCCTAGCAATTTCAGATTTCAAGCCATTGTAAAATCTGATTCCCTTTAGAAAAGAACTTACTTCATTGTCACACACAAAGTGTAATTCCTCAAATAATCTAGAATACTCATGAACACTCAAGGAATTTTGTTTAAGGGTCTTAAGTTCGGCCAATAAATTATCCATGGTAGAAGGTAGAAACTTTAATCTCATATTCCTTTCAAGTTTAAACCAAGAACATATTCTACCCTTCCCTTCCATCCTCCTTGAAAATGTAAGAGTATTATACCACAACAAAGCAACACTCTTTAAAGAAGACACAACCAGTTTACACTTCTCTTTATCAGAAAAACACTTGTTCTCGAAATAGCATTCAACATCAAACAACCAAGACACAAATGCTCTACTGTTTTCACCATTAAAGGAAGGAAGTAATGGTGTGTTACCTTTGCTTCTAAGGGTAGAAGAGGAATTAGAACACTCATAGTACAGGAGGTGTTCTCCTTGATACAAATCAGGAGGTTTTGGTTCCCTTGGAACCCCATGGGTGCTTGTTCCACTCCTTGTATGCACATCACCTTCATACCCTTTTGTTAGAGCTTGCAACTTCATCATAGCTGCTTCTAATGACTTGGAAATGGAACCAAGATCACAAGGTTTCATCTTTGAGCATGGAACATAGGGTACAACACCAATAGCTACTGATTTTCCCATGAAAAATCAGAATCACAACAACTTAAGTAAAACTGTTTTTTCTAGAAACAAACCAAAGCTTTGAAAACCTCTCTTCACTCATTGGGTTGTTTTTGTAGTTTTAGATGTAGTTAGGAAAGATGAACACTCAACCAAAGCTCTGATAACCAATTTGGAGTAAAACTACTAAGGACTCGATTTTGGACAGAATTGGACTCGAAAACAGGTTGTGTTTCTGACTGAAATGGACACAAAAACAATGCAAGTAACCAAGGATATGACTTGAGCTAGATCACTAAGCAGGCTCAAGACTCGGAATCTCGTTCAAGATCACTAAGCATGAACTAAATTCCTCCTCAAACACTAAGTAATGAGGGGTTTTCCGCACTAAGCAAGAAGAAAAGAAGTAGAAAACTCAGTTTTCAAACTCATAATTTTAACTCAACATAATCTGATTTTCTCATTAGGTTTGCTTGGTTTATATAGACCAAGCAATACAATCTTGTCCATTCATCATACATACATCTAAGGGCCACGAAAGGGCCTTACAAAAGCACAAAATAACAGCTATTTTATCTTACACAAACTGAATATAAAGACTAGAAAACAATAAAGCATAAAGCATAAAGTAATAAAGCTAAATTCAGTTTTGTTTGCTTGCATAAGGTCAATTTAGATGTGTAAGACCTTGGTGAAGGGACCTTAGCAGCTGCAAATATTCAAGCACAAGAGGTTAGGAGGAGTCCCAAGTCGTGCCCAGCCCTTGTTTAGCCAAAAGAAGGAAGTTGAAAGCGACATTTCTCCCATTCTCTAAAACAGCCCAATTTCTGATAGACAAAATGTGTCCTTAAGTACTTCTTTAATCCTGCATTTTTAGGACCAATGACCCTAGATAAAGTTGCTCCAAACTCTCTAAATTATCCATTCTAGGCTTTGGTTTCATGACTTTGGCATTTGCAAAGCTCCTGGACCTCAAAACAGAAGACGGACCAAAACCGGGTTGGAGAACAACTCAGGAATTCAGATGCATCTTTTAGAAGCCATATCTCATAGCTCCGGATGAATTTTAAGGCCTATGATAGCTCATTAGAAAGCTAATGAAGTTAACTTTCACCTCAAAAAATAATCACCCTAAAATATGGAGTAAATCTTGAGTTATTCAACGTTTAGTTCACATAGGTCATGGGCAGTCCAATAATGCGTAGTCTGATTGCATTGGCCATAACTCAAGCTATATACCTGATATGGAGATGATTCAAAATCCATGGTTTGCCTAAGATCCCAAGCTTTCCAATGACATAAGAATCATCGTATTTGCATGAGTAAAACTTGAGATATAGAGCTTGGAAGTTAGGCTTGCTGTAATGACACTTCAAAAAGCGATGAAATGCATTCAATGGTGAACTGTTACTCGGACTGTTTCTTTTGGCTTAAAAATGAATCACAATGCAACAAATTTTGTTGCACACACAACGAGTCACAAGGACTAATGAACAAGAACAAATGATTCACACAACGAGTCACAATGACTAATGAACTAGGACAAATGATTCACACAAAGAGTCACAATGACTAATAAACTAGAACAAATGATTCACACACAGAGTCACAATGACTAATAAACAAGGACAAATTGTTCACACAAAGAGTCACAACGACTAATAAACAAGGACAAATGGTTCAAATAACAAGTCACAAGGACTAATGAACAAGGACAAATGATTCACACGACGAGTCACAACGACTAATAAACAAGGACAAATGGTTCACACAAAGAGTCACAACGACTAATAAACAAGGACAAATGGTTCAAACAAAAAGTCACAAGGACTAATGAACAAGGACAAATGATTCACACGACGAGTCACAATGACTAATGAACTAGGACAAATGATTCACACGACGAGTCACAATGACTAATGAACTAGGACAAATGATTCACACAAAGAATTACAACGACTAATAAACAAGGACAAATGGTTCACACAAAGAGTCACAACGACTAATAAACAAGGACAAATGGTTCAAACAACAAGTCACAAGGACTAATGAACAAGGACAAATGGTTCACACAAAGAGTCACAATGACTAATAAACAAGGACAAATGGTTCACACAAAGAGTCACAACGACTAATAAACAAGGACAAATTGTTCAAACAACGAGTCACAAGGACTAATGAACAATGACAAATGATTCACACAACGAGTCAGAATGAGTAATAAACTAGGATAAAGGATTCACACAAAGAGTCACAATAAATAATGACCAAGGACAAATGATTTACACAACGAGTCACAATGAGTAATTAACTAGGACAAATGATTCACACAAAGAGTCATAATAACTAATGAACAATGACAAATGGTTCAAACAACGAGTCACAAGTACTAATGAACAAGGACAAATGATTCACACAACGAGTCATAATGACTAATGAATAAAGACAAATGGTCGCACAACGTGTCACAATGAGTAATTAACTAGGACAAATGATTCACACAAAGAGTCATAATAACTAATGAACAATGACAAATGGTTCACACAATGAGTCACAAGGACTAATGAACAAGGACAAATGATTCACACAACGAGTCACAATGACTAATGAACAAGGACAAATGATTCACACAACGAGTCACAATGGCTAATGAACAAGGACAAATGATTCACACGACGAGTCACAATGCCTAATGAACTAGGACAAATGATTCACACAAAGAGTCACAACGACTAATAAACAAGGACAAATGGTTCACACAACAAGTGACAAGGACTAATGAACAAGGACAAATGATTCACACGACGAGTCACAATGACTAATGAACTAGGACAAATTATTCACACAATGACTAATAACCAAGGACAAATGGTTCACACAACGAGTCACAAGGACTAATGAACAAGGACAAATGATTCACACGACGAGTCACAATGACTAATGAATTAGGACAAATGATTCACACAACGACTCACAATGACTAATGTACTAGGACAAATGATTCACACAACGAGTCACAATGAGTAATTAGCTAGGATAAAGGATTCACACAAAGAGTCACAATAAATAATGACCAAGAACAAATGATTTACACAACGAGTCACAATGGGTAATTAACTAGGACAAATGATTCACACAAAGAGTCATAATAACTAATGAACAATGACAAATGGTTCATATAACGAGTCACAAGGACTAATGAACAAGGACAAATGATTCACACAACGAGTTATAATGACTAATGAATAAAAAAAAATGGTTCGCACAACGAGTCACAATGTGTAATTAACTAGGACAAATGATTCACACAACGAGTCACAATGGCTAATGAACAAGGACAAATGATTCACACGACGAGTCACAATGACTAATGAACTAGGACAAATGATTCACACAAAGAGTCACAACGACTAATAAACAAGGACAAATGGTTCACACAACGAGTCACAAGGACTAATGAAACAAGGACAAATGATTCACACGACGAGTCACAATGACTAAAGAACTAGGACAAATGGTTCACACAAAGAGTCACAACGACTAATAAACAAGGACAAATGGTTCACACAACGAGTCACAAGGACTAATGAAACAAGGACAAATGATTCACACGAAGAGTCACAATGACTAAAGAACTAGGACAAATGGTTCACACAAAGAGTCACAATGACTAATAAACAAGGACAAATGGTTCACACAACGAGTCACAAGGACTAATGAACAAGGACAAATGATTCACACAACGAGTCACAATGACTAATGAACTAGGACAAATGATTCACACAAAGAGTCACAATGACTAATAAACAAGGGCAATTGGTTCACACAACGAGTCACAAGGACTAATGAACAAGGACAAATGATTCACACAACGAGTCACAATGAACAACGAGTCACAAGGACTAATGAACAAGGACAAATGATTCACACGAAGAGTCACAATGACTAATGAACTAGGACAAATGATTCACACACAGAGTCACAATAACTAATAAACAAGGACAAATTGTTCACACAAAGAGTCACAACGACTAATAAACTAGGACAAATGGTTCAAATAACAAGTCACAAGGACTAATGAACAAGGACAAATGATTCACACGACGAGTCACAACGACTAATAAACAAGGACAAATGGTTCACACAAAGAGTCATAACGACTAATAAACAAGGACAAATGGTTCACACAAAGAGTCACAACGACTAATAAACAAGGACAAATTGTTCAAACAACGAGTCACAAGGACTAATGAACAATGACAAATGATTCACACAACGAGTCAGAATGAGTAATTAACTAGGACAAATGATTCACACAACGAGTCAGAATGAGTAATTAACTAGGACAAATGATTCACACAACGAGTCATAATGACTAATGAATAAAGACAAATGGTCGCACAACGTGTCACAATGAGTAATTAACTAGGACAAATGATTCACACAAAGAGTCATAATAACTAATGAACAATGACAAATGGTTCACACAATGAGTCACAAGGACTAATGAACAAGGACAAATAATTCACACAACGAGTCACAACAACTAATGAACAAGGACAAATGATTCACACAACGAGTCACAATGGCTAATGAACAAGGACAAATGATTCACACGACGAGTCACAATGCCTAATGAACTAGGACAAATGATTCACACAAAGAGTCACAACGACTAATAAACAAGGACAAATGGTTCACACAACAAGTCACAAGGACTAATGAACAAGGACAAATAATTCACACGACGAGTCACAATGACTAATGAACTAGGACAAATTATTCACACAAAAAGTCACAATGACTAATAACCAAGGACAAATGGTTCACACAACGAGTCACAAGGACTAATGAACAAGGACAAATGATTCACACGACGAGTCACAATGACTAATGAATTAGGACAAATGATTCACACAACGAGTCACAATGACTAATGTACTAGGACAAATGATTCACACAACGAGTCACAATGAGTAATTAGCTAGGATAAAGGATTCACACAAAGAGTCACAATAAAAAATGACCAAGAACAAATGATTTACACAACGAGTCACAATGGGTAATTAACTAGGACAAATGATTCACACAAAGAGTCATAATAACTAATGAACAATGACAAATGGTTCATACAACGAGTCACAAGGACTAATGAACAAGGACAAATGATTCACACAACGAGTTATAATGACTAATGAATAAAAACAAATGGTTCGCACAACGAGTCACAATGTGTAATTAACTAGGACAAATGATTCACACAACGAGTCACAATGGCTAATGAACAAGGTCAAATGATTCACACGACGAGTCACAATGACTAATGAACTAGGACAAATGATTCACACAAAGAGTCACAACGACTAATAAACAAGGACAAATGGTTCACACAACGAGTCACAAGGACTAATGAACAAGGACAAATGATTCACACGACGAGTCACAATGACTAAAGAACTAGGATAAATGGTTCACACAAAGAGTCACAATGACTAATAAACAAGGACAAATGGTTCACACTGGAGTAAAACTACTAAGGACTCGATTTTGGACAGAATTGGACTCGAAAACAGGTTGTGTTTGTGACTGAAATGGACACAAAAACAATGCAAGTAACCAAGGATATGACTTGAGCTAGATCACTAAGCAGGCTCAAGACTCAGAATCTCGTTCAAGATCTCTAAGCATGAACTAAATTCCTCCTCAAACACTAAGTAATGAGGGGTTTTCCGCACTAAGCAAGAAGAAAAGAAGTAGAAAACTCAGTTTTCAAACTCATAATTTTAACTCAATATAATCTGATTTTCTCATTAGGTTTGCTTGGTTTATATAGACCAAGCAATACAATCTTGTCCATTCATCATACATACATCTAAGGGCCACGAAAGGGCCTTACAAAAGCACAAAATAACAGCTATTTTATCTTACACAAACTGAATATAAAGACTAGAAAACAATAAAGCATAAAGCATAAAGTAATAAAGCTAAATTCAGTTTTGTTTGCTTGCATAAGGTCAATTTAGATGTGTAAGACCTTGGTGAAGGGACCTTAGCAGCTGCAAATATTCAAGCACAAGAGGTTAGGAGGAGTCCCAAGTCGTGCCCAGCCCTTGTTTAGCCAAAAGAAGGAAGTTGAAAGCGACATTTCTCCCATTCTCTAAAACAACCCAATTTCTGATAGACAAAATGTGTCCTTAAGTACTTCTTTAATCCTGCATTTTTAGGACCAATGACCCTAGATAAAGTTGCTCCAAACTCTCTAAATTATTCATTCTAGGCTTTGGTTTCATGACTTTGGCATTTGCAAAGCTCCTAGACCTCAAAACAGAAGACGGACCAAAACCGGGTTGGAGAACAACTCAGGAATTCAGATGCATCTTTTAGAAGCCATATCTCATAGCTCTGGATGAATTTTAAGGCCTATGATAGCTCATTAGAAAGATAATGAAGTTAACTTTCACCTCAAAAAATAATCACCCTAAAATATGGAGTAAATCTTGAGTTATTCAACGTTTAGTTCACATAGGTCATGAGCTGTCTAATAATGCGTAGTCTGATTGCATTGGCCATAACTCAAGCTATATACCTGATATGGAGATGATTCAAAATCCATGGTTTGCCTAAGATCCCAAGCTTTCCAATGACATAAGAATCATCGTATTTGCATGAGTAAAACTTGAGATATAGAGCTTGGAAGTTAGGCTTGCTGTAATGACACTTCAAAAAGCGATGAAATGCATTCAATTATGAATCATTACTTGGATCTGTTTCTTTTGGTTTAAAAATGAATCACAATGCAACAAATTTTGTTGCACACTCCCTTTCTTCAAAAGAATTTGCCCTCAAATTCTGTTGGATCAAAATAAAGAGACTTGTTGGCAAGGTTCGTGTCCTCCTATTCATCAAAAGATCAAGCTCAACTTTAAGAGATGGATTCTCATGACTTCTTCCCGGATCATAGACCAGAATTGTGGATGGCAAGAGAGGGGTTGTACCATTCCCAAAATTTGATGGCTCACTATGCTTCAACTCCTCTTTGATTGGGGTGGATTGTTCAAGGCTTAGGATTGAAACCCTCACTCTTGGTTCTGAAATTTGTGTGCTAATACAAGGCTCATTGATTTTACTTGTGTTCCTTTTTGTTTTACCTTCAATTGAGCTCATGTATCCTTCATCCCAAGGCCAAGGAGCCTTTACTCTAAGCTCAACAACAACTACATCATCTTGAATGACCAGCAACATATACTCATTTAAATCCAACCCCAAAATAGGAACAACATTATTATTGGTGCTTATCAATGCTTTCAAGGGGTCAGCTCTGTTTTGGTGTTTTAATCTCAACACAATCCTCCCAAAATGAGCATGGACTCCATCAACATGTAAAGAACCTCTCCTTGATGTTCCAAACAATCCTAACAAGCTCTCATAATGAATTTGAACAACATTCAATCCAAAACACCAGAATTTCAGAATTGGACAGTAGGTGTTAAATGAACCAATTTCATTGTTGACAAATAACTTCCACCTTGAGAAAATAAGAATGACAATCTCAAAAACAGCAACCCTACTTAGAAACATCAACAACACCCAAGAAATATACTTCAAGCCTCTAAACTTCTCAAAATGAATCAACTCATTACTCCAAAACAGTTTAGATATCTTAGCATTCACATGCTTGGATTCCTTGACTAACATGTATGAAATTGCACCCAATTGAACAAGACTAACTTGTAACCTTATCAACATATAAAAATGAAAGTGAGGAGCTGATTTGTGACAAGTTATACCTTCCAAGATGTTGGCTTTGAAGCAAAAGCCATGGCTGATGTAGGAGGTAAGATTTGGTACACTTGAGTATGGAACAACCCAAGACTCTCTTCGTGCTTTACCCTTGCTTGAATCCCAACACGTTCCACCATTGAACATGACCATGGACTGTCCAAACTCCATGGTTTGAGGGTTAAGTAGTCTTTTGTCGACAATCACTTCTCTAGGCCCCAAATCAGTAGCTTGGTCATTGATGGCTCCATGGGTAAGGGTATGGCTACTCTCCTCCTCACTAGTAGGCTCATGTAATGAGTTGAAGGGAGTTTTTGTTTCAAGACATGGGTTCTCAAAGATAGCACTACATGAGCTATTCATTTTAGCATAAGTGCTCATGACCTTTGGCTCAAGAGACTTAGACTTAGGACAAGCAATGTTTAAGTATGGCATGCCAATTCCTTGTTCTAAACTCTCCTCTATCCCAACTGTTTTGGTTAACCCTAAACATTCCCTTTTAGCTAAAACCTCATTGTTTTCAGGTCTTGCTAAGCTCTTCTCCACACACAAAGCCAACTCAAGCAATTCACCATATGAATGCATCATTTCTAATTTAATCCTCCTAGCAATTTCAGATTTCAAGCCATTGTAAAATCTGATTCCCTTTAGAAAAGAACTTACTTCATTGTCACACACAAAGTGTAATTCCTCAAATAATCTAGAATACTCATGAACACTCAAGGAATTTTGTTTAAGGGTCTTAAGTTCGGCCAATAAATTATCCATGGTAGAAGGTAGAAACTTTAATCTCATATTCCTTTCAAGTTTAAACCAAGAACATATTCTACCCTTCCCTTCCATCCTCCTTGAAAATGTAAGAGTATTATACCACAACAAAGCAACACTCTTTAAAGAAGACACAACCAGTTTACACTTCTCTTTATCAGAAAAACACTTGTTCTCGAAATAGCATTCAACATCAAACAACCAAGACACAAATGCTCTACTGTTTTCACCATTAAAGGAAGGAAGTAATGGTGTGTTACCTTTGCTTCTAAGGGTAGAAGAGGAATTAGAACACTCATAGTACAGGAGGTGTTCTCCTTGATACAAATCAGGAGGTTTTGGTTCCCTTGGAACCCCATGGGTGCTTGTTCCACTCCTTGTATGCACATCACCTTCATACCCTTTTGTTAGAGCTTGCAACTTCATCATAGCTGCTTCTAATGACTTGGAAATGGAACCAAGATCACAAGGTTTCATCTTTGAGCATGGAACATAGGGTACAACACCAATAGCTACTGATTTTCCCATGAAAAATCAGAATCACAACAACTTAAGTAAAACTGTTTTTTCTAGAAACAAACCAAAGCTTTGAAAACCTCTCTTCACTCATTGGGTTGTTTTTGTAGTTTTAGATGTAGTTAGGAAAGATGAACACTCAACCAAAGCTCTGATAACCAATTTGGAGTAAAACTACTAAGGACTCGATTTTGGACAGAATTGGACTCGAAATGAGTTGTGTTTAATTTGAAATGGACACAAAAACAATGCAAGTAACCAAGGATATGACTTGAGCTAGATCACTAAGCAGGCTCAAGACTCAGAATCTCGTTCAAGATCACTAAGCATGAACTAAATTCCTCCTCAAACACTAAGTAATGAGGGGTTTTCCGCACTAAGCAAGAAGAAAAGAAGTAGAAAACTCGGTTTTCAAACTCATAATTTTAACTCAACATAATCTGATTTTCTCATTAGGTTTGCTTGGTTTATATAGACCAAGCAATACAATCTTGTCCATTCATCATACATACATCTAAGGGCCACGAAAGGGCCTTACAAAAGCACAAAATAACAGCTATTTTATCTTACACAAACTGAATATAAAGACTAGAAAACAATAAAGCATAAAGCATAAAGTAATAAAGCTAAATTCAGTTTTGTTTGCTTGCATAAGGTCAATTTAGATGTGTAAGACCTTGGTGAAGGGACCTTAGCAGCTGCAAATATTCAAGCACAAGAGGTTAGGAGGAGTCCCAAGTCGTGCCCAGCCCTTGTTTAGCCAAAAGAAGGAAGTTGAAAGCGACATTTCTCCCATTCTCTAAAACAGCCCAATTTCTGATAGACAAAATGTGTCCTTAAGTACTTCTTTAATCCTGCATTTTTAGGACCAATGACCCTAGATAAAGTTGCTCCAAACTCTCTAAATTATCCATTCTAGGCTTTGGTTTCATGACTTTGGCATTTGCAAAGCTCCTGGACCTCAAAACAGAAGACGGACCAAAACCGGGTTGGAGAACAACTCAGGAATTCAGATGCATCTTTTAGAAGCCATATCTCATAGCTCCGGATGAATTTTAAGGCCTATGATAGCTCATTAGAAAGCTAATGAAGTTAACTTTCACCTCAAAAAATAATCACCCTAAAATATGGAGTAAATCTTGAGTTATTCAACGTTTAGTTCACATAGGTCATGGGCAGTCCAATAATGCGTAGTCTGATTGCATTGGCCATAACTCAAGCTATATACCTGATATGGAGATGATTCAAAATCCATGGTTTGCCTAAGATCCCAAGCTTTCCAATGACATAAGAATCATCGTATTTGCATGAGTAAAACTTGAGATATAGAGCTTGGAAGTTAGGCTTGCTGTAATGACACTTCAAAAAGCGATGAAATGCATTCAATGGTGAACTGTTACTTACTGACTGTTTCTTTTGGCTTAAAAATGAATCACAATGCAACAAATTTTGTTGCACACACAACGAGTCACAAGGACTAATGAACAAGAACAAATGATTCACACAACGAGTCACAATGACTAATGAACTAGGACAAATGATTCACACAAAGAGTCACAATGACTAATAAACTAGAACAAATGATTCACACACAGAGTCACAATGACTAATAAACAAGGACAAATTGTTCACACAAAGAGTCACAACGACTAATAAACAAGGACAAATGGTTCAAATAACAAGTCACAAGGACTAATGAACAAGGACAAATGATTCACACGACGAGTCACAACGACTAATAAACAAGGACAAATGGTTCACACAAAGAGTCACAACGACTAATAAACAAGGACAAATGGTTCAAACAAAAAGTCACAAGGACTAATGAACAAGGACAAATGATTCACACGACGAGTCACAATGACTAATGAACTAGGACAAATGATTCACACGACGAGTCACAATGACTAATGAACTAGGACAAATGATTCACACAAAGAATTACAACGACTAATAAACAAGGACAAATGGTTCACACAAAGAGTCACAACGACTAATAAACAAGGACAAATGGTTCAAACAATAAGTCACAAGGACTAATGAACAAGGACAAATGATTCACACGACGAGTCACAATGACTAATGAACTAGGACAAATGATTCACACAAAGAGTCACAATGACTAATAAACAAGGACAAATGGTTCACACAACGAGTCACAAGGACTAATGAACAAGGACAAATGATTCACACGACGAGTCACAATGACTAATAAACAAGGACAAATGGTTCACACAAAGAATCACAACGACTAATAAACAAGGACAAATGGTTCACACAAAGAGTCACAACGACTAATAAACAAGGACAAATGGTTCAAACAACAAGTCACAAGGACTAATGAACAAGGACAAATGGTTCACACAAAGAGTCACAATGACTAATAAACAAGGACAAATGGTTCACACAAAGAGTCACAACGACTAATAAACAAGGACAAATTGTTCAAACAACGAGTCACAAGGACTAATGAACAATGACAAATGATTCACACAACGAGTCAGAATGAGTAATTAACTAGGATAAAGGATTCACACAAAGAGTCACAATAAATAATGACCAAGGACAAATGATTTACACAACGAGTCACAATGAGTAATTAACTAGGACAAAAGATTCACACAAAGAGTCATAATAACTAATGAACAATGACAAATGGTTCAAACAACGAGTCACAAGTACTAATGAACAAGGACAAATGATTCACACAACGAGTCATAATGACTAATGAATAAAGACAAATGGTCGCACAACGTGTCACAATGAGTAATTAACTAGGACAAATGATTCACACAAAGAGTCATAATAACTAATGAACAATGACAAATGGTTCACACAATGAGTCACAAGGACTAATGAACAAGGACAAATGATTCACACAACGAGTCACAACGACTAATGAACAAGGACAAATGATTCACACAACGAGTCACAATGGCTAATGAACAAGGACAAATGATTCACACGACGAGTCACAATGCCTAATGAACTAGGACAAATGATTCACACAAAGAGTCACAACGACTAATAAACAAGGACAAATGGTTCACACAACAAGTCACAAGGACTAATGAACAAGGACAAATGATTCACACGACGAGTCACAATGACTAATGAACTAGGACAAATTATTCACACAAAGAGTCACAATGACTAATAAACAAGGGCAATTGGTTCACACAACGAGTCACAAGGACTAATGAACAAGGACAAATGATTCACACAACGAGTCACAATTAACAACGAGTCACAAGGACTAATGAACAAGGACAAATGATTCACACGAAGAGTCACAATGACTAATGAACTAGGACAAATGATTCACACACAGAGTCACAATGACTAATAAACAAGGACAAATTGTTCCCACAAAGAGTCACAACGACTAATAAACAAGGACAAATGGTTCAAATAACAAGTCACAAGGACTAATGAACAAGGACAAATGATTCACACGACGAGTCACACGACTAATAAACAAGGACAAATGGTACACACAAAGAGTCACAACGACTAATAAACAAGGACAAATGGTTCAAACAAAAAGTCACAAGGACTAATGAACAAGGACAAATGATTCACACGACGAGTCACAATGACTAATGAACTAGAACAAATGATTCACACGACGAGTCACAATGACTAATGAACTAGGACAAATGATTCACACAAAGAGTCATAATAACTAATGAACAATGACAAATGGTTCACACAATGAGTCACAAGGACTAATGAACAAGGACAAATGATTCACACAACGAGTCACAACGACTAATGAACAAGGACAAATGATTCACACAACGAGTCACAATGGCTAATGAACAAGGACAAATGATTCACACGACGAGTCACAATGCCTAATGAACTAGGACAAATGATTCACACAAAGAGTCACAACGACTAATAAACAAGGACAAATGGTTCACACAACAAGTCACAAGGACTAATGAACAAGGACAAATGATTCACACGACGAGTCACAATGACTAATGAACTAGGACAAATTATTCACACAAAGAGTCACAATGACTAATAACCAAGGACAAATGGTTCACACAACGAGTCACAAGGACTAATGAACAAGGACAAATGATTCACACGACGAGTCACAATGACTAATGAATTAGGACAAATGATTCACACAATGAGTCACAATGACTAATGTACTAGGACAAATGATTCACACAACGAGTCACAATGAGTAATTAGCTAGGATAAAGGATTCACACAAAGAGTCACAATAAATAATGACCAAGAACAAATGATTTACACGAGTCACAATAGGTAATTAACTAGGACAAATGATTCACACAAAGAGTCATAATAACTAATGAACAAGGACAAATGGTTCACACAACGAGTTATAATGACTAATGAATAAAAACAAATGGTTCGCACAACGAGTCACAATGTGTAATTAACTAGGACAAATGATTCACACAACGAGTCACAATGGCTAATGAACAAGGACAAATGATTCACACGACGAGTCACAATGACTAATGAACTAGGTCAAATGATTCACACAAAAAGTCACAACGACTAATAAACAAGGACAAATGGTTCACACAACGAGTCACAAGGACTAATGAACAAGGACAAATGATTCACACGACGAGTCACAATGACTAAAGAACTAGGACAAATGGTTCACATAAAGAGTCACAATGACTAATAAACAAGGACAAATGGTTCACACAACGAGTCACAAGGACAAATGATTCACACAACGAGTCACAATGACTAATGAACTAGGACAAATGATTCACACAAAGAGTCACAATGACTAATAAACAAGGGCAATTGGTTCACACAACGAGTCACAAGGACTAATGAACAAGGACAAATGATTCACACAACGAGTCACAATTAACAACGAGTCACAAGGACTAATGAACAAGGACAAATGATTCACACGAAGAGTCACAATGACTAATGAACTAGGACAAATGATTCACACACAGAGTCACAATGACTAATAAACAAGGACAAATTGTTCCCACAAAGAGTCACAACGACTAATAAACAAGGACAAATTGTTCAAACAACAAGTCACAAGGACTAATGAACAAGGACAAATGATTCACACGACGAGTCACACGACTAATAAACAAGGACAAATGGTACACACAAAGAGTCACAACGACTAATAAACAAGGACAAATGGTTCAAACAAAAAGTCACAAGGACTAATGAACAAGGACAAATGATTCACACGACGAGTCACAATGACTAATGAACTAGAACAAATGATTCACACGACGAGTCACAATGACTAATGAACTAGGACAAATGATTCACACAAAGAATTACAACGACTAATAAATAAGGACAAATGGTTCACACAAAGAGTCACAACTACTAATAAACAAGGACAAATGGTTCAAACAATAAGTCACAAGGACTAATGAACAAGGACAAATGATTCACACGACGAGTCACAATGACTAATGAACTAGGACAAATGATTCACACAAAGAGTCACAATGACTAATAAACAAGGACAAATGGTTCACACAACGAGTCACAAGGACTAATGAACAAGGACAAATGATTCACACGACGAGTCACAATGACTAATAAACAAAGACAAATGGTTCACACAACAAGTCACAAGGACTAATGACCAAGGACAAATGATTCACACGACGAGTCACAATGACTAATGAACTAGAACAAATGATTCACACGACGAGTCACAATGACTAATGAACTAGGACAAATGATTCACACAAAGAATTACAACGACTAATAAATAAGGACAAATGGTTCACACAAAGAGTCACAACTACTAATAAACAAGGACAAATGGTTCAAACAATAAGTCACAAGGACTAATGAACAAGGACAAATGATTCACACGACGAGTCACAATGACTAATGAACTAGGACAAATGATTCACACAAAGAGTCACAATGACTAATAAACAAGGACAAATGGTTCACACAACGAGTCACAAGGACTAATGAACAAGGACAAATGATTCACACGACGAGTCACAATGACTAATAAACAAAGACAAATGGTTCACACAACAAGTCACAAGGACTAATGACCAAGGACAAATGATTCACACGACGAGTCACAATGACTAATGAACTAGGACAAATTATTCACACAAAGAGTCACAATGACTAATAACCAAGGACAAATGGTTCACACAACGAGTCACAAGGACTAATGAACAAGGACAAATGATTCACACGACGAGTCACAATGACTAATGAATTAGGACAAATGATTCACACAACGAGTCACAATGACTAATGTACTAGGACAAATGATTCACACAACGAGTCACAATGAGTAATTAGCTAGGATAAAGGATTCACACAAAGAGTCACAATAAATAATGACCAAGAACAAATGATTTACACAACGAGTCACAATGGGTAATTAACTAGGACAAATGATTCACACAAAGAGTCATAATAACTAATGAACAATGACAAATGGTTCATACAACGAGTCACAAGGACTAATGAACAAGGACAAATGATTCACACAACGAGTTATAATGACTAATGAATAAAAACAAATGGTTCGCACAACGAGTCACAATGTGTAATTAACTAGGACAAATGATTCACACAACGAGTCACAATGGCTAATGAACAAGGACAAATGATTCACACGACGAGTCACAAGGACTAATGAACAAGGACAAATGATTCACACGACGAGTCACAATGACTAATAAACAAGGACAAATGGTTCACACAAAGAATCACAACGACTAATAAACAAGGACAAATGGTTCACACAAAGAGTCACAACGACTAATAAACAAGGACAAATGGTTCAAACAACAAGTCACAAGGACTAATGAACAAGGACAAATGGTTCACACAAAGAGTCACAATGACTAATAAACAAGGACAAATGGTTCACACAAAGAGTCACAACGACTAATAAACAAGGACAAATTGTTCAAACAACGAGTCACAAGGACTAATGAACAATGACAAATGATTCACACAACGAGTCAGAATGAGTAATTAACTAGGATAAAGGATTCACACAAAGAGTCACAATAAATAATGACCAAGGACAAATGATTTACACAACGAGTCACAATGAGTAATTAACTAGGACAAATGATTCACACAAAGAGTCATAATAACTAATGAACATTGACAAATGGTTCAAACAACGAGTCACAAGTACTAATGAACAAGGACAAATGATTCACACAACGAGTCATAATGACTAATGAATAAAGACAAATGGTCGCACTGTAGGGTTAGATCCGTATAAAACCCTTTCTTTATAGGATTATAACGTAAAATTTATATGTAGTTTATAGTCATAAAACAAAAACATGATGAAGACGATAAAGATGTAGAAATAACCTTCGGTCCTAGTGCAAAAGGCAATGAGAGATTAAAGCAAATCTCCTCCTAAACGATGCACCCAAGATAGTCCGAGTAATGCCCTTGTGCTAGATCAATTCCTCTAATTGCCTTTGCAATATTGAGAGGATAGTTTTTGTGAGTTGTGTTGGATGTGAGATCCGGAATTCAGGAGGCACAATTCCCAAAAACCCTAATTCTTTTTGTCAAATGAATATTAGGTTACAAAGAGGAGGGACTCCCTCTTTGTATCATTCGGCCAAACCGAGTGAGTAAGAGAGAAATGGGCTTCCATTTCCTCTTCACTTAAACTCGTGGTCCGGTCCAAAACTTGCTAAGTGTATACGACGCGGTTTAATTATAAACTGTTATCGGTTATCGGAAATTAAGGCATCAACTAATAATACGGGTTAGTTGAATTATTAATACATGTCCGACAAAACAATATTGTATAATTATATTCAATATACATTTAATTTAAATATAAAACGCTTATATTTAATTTCACGAATTAATCGGTTAATTCGCCTTTAGCTCATGATATTTAATCCGTATTAAATATAATATCTCAACATCACATTTAGACTAATTATTAGTCAAATAACTCAGACTAACTGGTTAGTCAAATTTGGCATCTATATGACTGTATTTTCATACCGTCACATCACTCAAGACGTATCCTATAGGTGTGACTTTTAGGGACCAGTTGATCACCGCCATCTGTATGACAATAACGTCAAACTTATCTAGCAAGCCAACCGTTATTGATAAACGTGGATCAACTGATTATGATACAAAGTATACCCTTTGATCCTTTTAGAGATTTATAAGTCCTTGCACTAACTGTTAAGGACACCAACCCCAACAAGCTCCCACTTGTCCGTACAAGTGTATGTGCAATGACGTTATCCGCACTAACTGGAGGACACTACCTCCTACAAACTCCCACTTGTCCGAACAAGTGTATGTGCGATAACCGATTCTCATATTCATTTAAAATTTCTCCCACTCAATGTAAAACAATTTGCAGATCTGGATCCACAAAGGTCGTATTTTACAATCGATCTGGATCTAGAGTGGTTTCCCCGACTAGAGAGTAACTTAACTGATAAAACGAATCCGTATCCGAGCATGGCCATGCATTTCAGTTACAGCTCCTCGAGTGGCCCTGAGAAATATCGAGTACCTGATAAAGGCTGAATATTTCCTTCAACTCGAACTCCTTCCGATCTAAGCACAGCATGAAATGATCCAGAAACAATCTACTTGGCCCCCTGTTACGGATGACCGTGAGAAAGAAACCAAAGTCACCCAAAATCTGCCTTAGTCTCAAGAGACAGTCGATAGTCAAAAGAATCGACTCTTAGGATCACCATGGAGGTCCTATCCACGACCGGGCATCGAATGTTATAAAACATTTAGGACTCCACGTCGATGTCACAATTGTGTCCTACGAAATATCCGTATAAAACGCCTCGTGATTGGTCGGTCAACTTTGTTGACTTATGGCTAGTTGAACCCACCATCAACCAACGTCACAAAATAATTGCCGAGAGTTATCACTCATGTGGGCAATTAAGGACTAAAAAAATATAATGTTTTTGCATTCACTTTGTGGTGTTCAAAATTTGTCGTACAAATCCACATGAAAAACAAAATATATATATAAAATATCAAAACGATGATGTTGTATAGAGTACAAAAAGCGAATGAATCTAATCCATAAAAGAGTACTACAACTTAGGAACACGTTTAATTCCCATGGAATTAACGTGCCCTTCATGCTTATCTTGTCGTAATGCTTTAGTGAGAGGATCTCGCTATGTTGTCATCTGTAGCAATCTTTTCTATCACTCTCTTTTTGCTCCACGTAATCCCGGATTAGATGAGCTTTCCGTTGTACATGTCTAGACTTGTTGCTAGACTTTGGCTCCTTAGCTTGAAGATGGCACCACTATTGTCGCAATAGATGGTGATCGGGTCATTCGAACTAGGCACTACAGATAGCCCATGTAAGAATTGACGCATCCATATCGCTTCCTTTGTAGCTTCGACGCGGCATAGTACTCGGACTCGGTCGTAGAATCTGAATAGCTTTTGTTTGAACTCTTCCACTGATCATGCAGCGCCATTAAGAGTAAAAACGAATCCCGACGAGATTTCGAGTCATCACGATCCGTTTGGAAGCTAGCATCTCGAACCGGTTGCGCACAGCTTTTGTTCGCCTCCATAAGTCAATGCCCAATCTTTAGTCCTCCGTAGGTACTTAAGAATGTTCTTGATGACCAACCAATGTGATTCACCGGATCTTTGTTGGAATCGACTTGTCATACTCAATGCATATGCCACGTCGGGACGTGTGCATATCATGGCATACATGATAGATCCTATTGCCGAGGCATAAGGTATCCGTGCCATGCGCTCTTTCTCTTCCGGTGTCTCTGGTGCCTGAGATTTGCTCAAATGCACCCCTGGAGACATAGGAAGGAACCCCTTCTTGGAGTTAGTCATGCTGAATCTCTCTAGGACTTTGTCTATGTAAGACTCCTGACTGAGAGATAGCATCCGTCGTGATCTATCTCGATAGATACGGATGCCTAGAATTCTTTGTGCCTCTCCCAGATCTTTCATCTGGAAATGGTTTTTCAACCATACTTTCACCGAAGTTAAGAGAGGTATGTCATTCCCAATCAGGAGTATGTCGTCAACATACAATATTAGGAAGACAATCTTGCTCCCACTCGACTTGATATATAAACATGGTTCCTCGATTGATCGAGTGAATCCATTTTCTTTTATCACTTGGTCGAAGCGATGATTCCAACTCCTTGATGCTTGCTTAAGTCCATAAATGGAACGCTTAAGCTTGCACACTTTCTTAGGATGTCTTTGGATCGATAAAACCTTCGGGTTGTACCATGTACAACTCTTCCTCCAAAAAGCCGTTTAAGAAGGCGGTTTTCACGTCCATTTGCCAAATTTCATAGTCATGAAAAGCGACAATCGCTAAGATAATCCGGATGGAACGCAACATGACTACGGGTGCAAAAATCTCATCGTAGTGCAAACCTGGCACTTGGGTGAAACCTTTAGCAACTAGTCGTGCTTTGTAGATATCTTGTTGACCTTCCACAGAATGCTTTATCTTGTAAAGCCATTTGCATTGAAGGGGACGAACCTTAGCAGGTAAGTCAACAAGATCCCATACGTTGTTCTCATACATAGAGTCCATCTCGGATTGCATGGCCTCAAGCCATAGCTTTGAGTCAGAACTAGTCATGGCACCTTTATAGGTTGCGGGTTCACTACTCGTCAAGAGTAGAACATCATCTATATCATGTTCCTCGACCATACCAATGTATCCATGCGGAGGAATAGAGACTCTTCCCGACCTCCTAGGTTCCTCGGGATATTTACATGCAGCTAGGGATTGAAGGAATAGGTTCCTCCAATGGTTGCTCGGTGTTTGGTTCTGGAATCTCCGACATGTCGAAGGTTCTATCACTCTTTGCATTCTCGAGAAATTCCTTCTCTAAGAATGTCGCACTAGCCGCAACAAAAACACGTTGTTCGGTTGGCGAATAGAAGTAATGACCACGTGATCCTTTAGGATAACCTATAAAGTATGTCTTGACCGATCGCGGGCCGAGCTTATCTTCACGTCTCCACTTGACATAAGCCTCGCAGCCCCAAACCCGTATAAAGGACAAGTTAGGGACCGTTCCCTTCCATAGTTCATATGGAGTTTTGTCAACACTTTAGACGGACTTGGTTAAGTATTAGAGCGGTGACAAAGAGCATAACCCCATAATGAATCGGGTAAAACCGTGTGACTCATCATGGATCGAACCATATCAAGTAGTGTTCGATTTCTCCGTTCGGACACACCATTCAGGTGAGGTGTTCCAGTGGAGTTAAGCGTAGGGCGATCCCACGCCTTTAAGGTGTTGATCAAACTCGTGAGAAAGATACTCGCCACCACGATCTGAACGTAGTGTTTTTATCTTTCTACCAAGTAGGTTCTGTACCCTATTTTGGTATTCTTTGAATTTCTCAAAGGATTCACTTTTGTGCTTCATTAAGTAGACATAACCATATCTACTTAAATCATCCGTGAAAGTGATGAAATACCTATAGCCTTCTCGTGCGGTGATTGACATAGGTCCACATACATCTGTGTGTATGAGCCCTAATAGGTCGAAATAGCGTTCCAACACCTTTGAAGGAAATACGAGTCATCTTACCGATGAGACATGATTCACACGTGCCAAATGATTGAAAATCAAAGGCCGAGATAGCTCCATTTTTAATGAGCTGTTTTTTCGCGTTTCTCATTAATGTGTCCCATGCGGCGATTACCATAGATATGTTTGATCTTTATCACCTACCTTTAACTTTTTATTCATTACGTGTAATATTTCGATCGTCGATCTAAAACATAAATTCCGTTCAAGGAGACTGCCTTGCCATAAATCATATTGTGTAAAGAGAAAATGCAAGCATTATTTTCTATTACAAATGAAAAACCAAGTTTGTCAAGTCACGAAACTGAAATAATGTTTTTTCGAAAGACTAGGAACATAATAGCAATCATATAATGATAACTCAAATCCGCTAGGAAGCTGGATCACATATGTCCCCTTTGAGATGGCAGCCACTCTTGCTCCATTCCCAACACGCAGGTCAACCTCACCCTTTACGAGAGGCTCGAGATTTCGGAGGCCCTGCACATGATTACACAGATGAGAACCACAACCAGGATCTAGTACCCAAGTTCCGTAACTTGCATGGTTAATCTCAATCATATGAATAAAAGTAGAAGGAGAAGACATACCAACAGGTTTAACGCGACCCGCTTTTATGTCCTCATGATAAACGAGGACATGTCGCCTCCAATGCCCATCTTGTGGCGGTGATGGCATTCCATGTTTTCGGTCTTGCTCTTTGTCGCGTCTGATGAGTTGCTCGACTCACCAGGCCCACTCTTACCTGGACCCGACTTCTTGAACTTCGGTTTACCTACTGCTAGGTTTGCCTGAGCTTTGCCCTTACCTTTCCCTTTGTTTGACACAACGAGAACATCCTGTTTCATGCTCCCACTGAGCTTCATGTCCTTCTCGGTCTGTACGAGAAGGGAGTGCAGTTCATGGGGAGTTTTCTTCAAATCATTCATATAGTAATTCGCTCTAAATTGCGAATAACCATCGTGGAGTGAATGAAGAATACGATCGATAACAATATTCTCGCGATGTTACGATTAAAGGTCTCGTTTCTCGACATTCTCAATCATGCCGAGAATGTGTGGGCTAACCGGTTGGCCCTTCTGGAGTCTCGCATCAAAGAAGCGAGTGGTATGCTCATAGGTCACGATTCTTGGTGCTTTGAGAATTCCTTAGTGAGCGTGGTGAAAATCTTGTTTGCACCATGGGCTATGAAGCGTTTCCGCAAATTGGATTCCATTGCAAAAATGAGTACGTTTTTAATCGCACCCGCTTCCATACGAAATCATTAAACTTGGTGATTTCAAGACTCTAGCCGTGGGACCTGGGTTTTGCGGGAGTGGCTCTAATAGATATTTGAGCTTCCGTCCAGTCGGCGGCGGATTCCGTAATGCCGCCTCCCAGATCCAGCGAAGTTGGATCCATCATTCTTGATCGAGTAGACCGATTCATCTGATTCATGAAGATCCTGAGCCAGGACTCACGGTCCAATGTGGCACTTGGCATTGGGTTATCACTTGAACCACCATTTGTTGTTTAGCGATTTAAAATCGTGATCTACACCGAAAAAGAAAGAAAAACAAAACGAAATAAGCAACTCATCGAGGTGATTTAAGTCTATTTTAAAATTCATTTTAAAACATGTAGACTCTCGCACTTGCATAATTGATCTCCCTCAAGAAAGATACAAGTGATCCCAAGACTCAATTTCTGTAAATTGATAAGCCAACTGTTTAGCTAATTCTTTCGGAAGAACTCTTGGTCGATAGATTTATGTAAATCCTATCTATTAGTCCACCATAGTCACAGGATCGTACGAGTGACCATAGTGTTGAGATAAAATAAGTCAATCGGTTCCAATTTACCCGACGTAGAAGGGGTCATAGTATGCCTACCGACGAAGAAGGGAGTCCTTGGAGTTTGACCTATAAAGACCGTTCTCAATTTTGGTTTATACGAGGAAGATCCCATCAACTTAATTATAATTCATTTTAAGTGAACGAAAAACTAGCGTCTGCGTGAATGAATCAATTTAGGTGATGGCTTAGCATGATCGTGTGACATACGAATGTCAATGAAAACTAACTCGTGACCTCTATATGTGTCAGTTTTCATGCAATAATTAGGTGGTTTGGTTTTAGGCGGAAAATGATGCAAGCTATCGTTACAATAAAATAAATAAATGAATGCGATACGTAAATAAAAATTCCTAGTGTGGCCTATCCTAGTAAAAAAGAACAAAATACAACTTTGGAATCCACCGTTGGACCGAAAAAGCTTGTCTTGATGTTCCATCTTCATCCAAGTAGCGGGAGTGAGCATCCGGTCTCCATCTTTAGTCTTCTCAAGAATTACAATTTAAAATTTACAAATATAAACCTATTTACATTCTAAATAAAAACCGTAATTAAAAGAAATAAAAATGGAGATACGAGATCTCAAAATACAACCAAGACCGTGTTCCATCATTACGGTAACACGTTCTACTAAGGCCACACTAAGTTACAACCGTTTGCAAAATAATTAAATACGTAATTAAAAGGCATTCAAAACATTCAAAATATATATAATAAAACGATAAATATAATGCATCAACTAAATTAAATTAATTCGTGACATAATTCCGTAATTATGTTTAATTTATCCAAACCACCAAAGATAATTAAAATTATGTGACAAAACCGCTTCATCAACTTAATTTTAATTCGATATAATCCGTTACTTTAAATTTTTAAAGTAACTTTAATTTACGTGGGTGAACCGTTTCACTAACAAGCGAGAGCATAAAAACGTTTATGCATAAAAAGGGGCCGAAAAAGCAGAAAATTTTTTTTTTCTTCTTCATCGTTGACGTGAACAGTACCAGGGGCCAAAAAAAATTTTTTTTTTTTAAAAACGGCAGAAATGCCGAGAGCCTCTAAAGGCCAAAAAAAAAAAATTTCACACTACTCAATTTGTGAGCAAAGAAAGATCAAAACAAAGCGGTTTGATTAAAACACAATTGCAATTTACTCTAATCCGGATTAAAATAAAAATACAATTGACATGTTCTTCACATTTTGTTGTAATTATCGATTAAAACAACAAATCGCTAAGAACAACACGAAAACAAGAGATCAAACGATCTAACAAAATTTTGTGGCACGCAAATCAATGCAATAAAAACAGAAAAACAGGCCGTGGTACAGGTAAAGGCCACACGGTTTTCATAAAAAAAAACAGATTTGCCGAAATAAAAATTGCCACACGAAATTTTATGCAATGATTTTAACCGATCTTTAACATATAGCGATGAATATCGATTACATAGACAATATGCAAAGATCAAAATTAAAACAAGACAATCAACACCGTGTAAACTAGACACGGTTTCCAACACAACTCACAAAAAAAACGCAGCAAATTTTTTTTAAAAAAAAAAAATGCCGAGACCAAAAATTAGGCAAAATGAGACCAGCTTTTTGAACAAAATTCATCGTTTCAACAATCGTTTGATGAAAAACACATATAAAAATTTACGTGGCCTCGCTCTGATACCACTTGTAGGGTTAGATCCGTATAAAACCCTTTCTTTATAGGATTATAACGTAAAATTTATATGTAGTTTATAGTCATAAAACAAAAACATGATGAAGACGATAAAGATGTAGAAATAACCTTCGGTCCTAGTGCAAAAGGCAATGAGAGATTAAAGCAAATCTCCTCCTAAACGATGCACCCAAGATAGTCCGAGTAATGCCCTTGTGCTAGATCAATTCCTCTAATTGCCTTTGCAATATTGAGAGGATAGTTTTTGTGAGTTGTGTTGGATGTGAGATCCGAATTCGGAGGCACAATTCCCAAAAACCCTAATTCTTTTTGTCAAATGAATATTAGGTTACAAAGAGGAGGGACTCCCTCTTTGTATCATTCGGCCAAACCGAGTGAGTAAGAGAGAAATGGGCTTCCATTTCCTCTTCACTTAAACTCGTGGTCTGGTCCAAAACTTGCTAAGTGTATACGACGCGGTTTAATTATAAATCACATATCGGTTATCGGAAATTAAGGCATCAACTAATAATACGGGTTAGTTGAATTATTAATACATGTCCGACAAAACAATATTGTATAATTATATTCAATATACATTTAATTTAAATATAAAACGCTTATATTTAATTTTACGAATTAATCAACGTTAATTCGCCTTTTAGCTCATGATATTTAATCCGTATTAAATATAATATCTCAACATCACATTTAGACTAATTATTAGTCAAATAACTCGGACTAATGCGGTTAGCCAAATTTGGCATCTATATGACTGTATTTTCATACCGTCACATCACTCAAGACGTATCCTATAGGTGTGACTTTTAGGGACCAGTTGATCACCGCCATCTGTATGACAATAACGTCAAACTTATCTAGCAAGCCAACCGTTATTGATAAACGTCGATCAACTGATTATGATACAAAGTATACCCTTTGATCCTTTTAGAGATTTATAAGTCCTTGCACTAATCAATGGACACCAACCCCAACACGCACAACGTGTCACAATGAGTAATTAAGTAGGACAAATGATTCACACAAAAAGTCATAATAACTAATGAACAATGACAAATGGTTCACACAATGAGTCACAAGGACTAATGAACAAGGACAAATGATTCACACAACGAGTCACAACGACTAATGAACAAGGACAAATGATTCACACAACGAGTCACAATGGCTAATGAACAAGGAGAAATGATTCACACGACGAGTCACAATGCCTAATGAACTAGGACAAATGATTCACACAAAGAGTCACAACGACTAATAAACAAGGACAAATGGTTCACACAACAAGTCACAAGGACTAATGAACAAGGACAAATGATTCACACGACGAGTCACAATGACTAATGAACTAGGACAAATTATTCACACAAAGAGTCACAATGACTAATAACCAAGGACAAATGGTTCACACAACGAGTCACAAGGACTAATGAACAAGGACAAATGATTCACACGACGAGTCACAATGACTAATGAATTAGGACAAATGATTCACACAATGAGTCACAATGACTAATGTACTAGGACAAATGATTCACACAACGAGTCACAATGAGTAATTAGCTAGGATAAAGGATTCACACAAAGAGTCACAATAAATAATGACCAAGAACAAATGATTTACACAACGAGTCACAATAGGTAATTAACTAGGACAAATGATTCACACAAAGAGTCATAATAACTAATGAACAAGGACAAATGATTCACACAACGAGTCATAATGACTAATGAATATAAACAAATGGTTCTCACAACGAGTCACAATGTGTAATTAACTAGGACAAATGATTCACACAACGAGTCACAATGGCTAATGAACAAGGACAAATGATTCACACGACGAGTCACAATGACTAATGAACTAGGTCAAATGATTCACACAAAGAGTCACAACGACTAATAAACAAGGACAAATGGTTCACACAACGAGTCACAAGGACTAATGAACAAGGACAAATGATTCACACGACGAGTCACAATGACTAAAGAACTAGGACAAATGGTTCACATAAAGAGTCACAATGACTAATAAACAAGGACAAATGGTTCACACAACGAGTCACAAGGACTAATGAACAAGGACAAATGATTCACACAACGAGTCACAATGACTAATGAACTAGGACAAATGATTCACACAAAGAGTCACAATGACTAATAAACAAGGGCAATTGGTTCACACAACGAGTCACAAGGACTAATGAACAAGGACAAATGATTCACACAACGAGTCACAATTAACAACGAGTCACAAGGACTAATGAACAAGGACAAATGATTCACACGAAGAGTCACAATGACTAATGAACTAGGACAAATGATTCACACACCGAGTCACAATGACTAATAAACAAGGACAAATTGTTCACACAAAGAGTCACAACGACTAATAAACAAGGACAAATGGTTCAAACAACAAGTCACAAGGACTAATGAACAAGGACAAATGATTCACACGACGAGTCACACGACTAATAAACAAGGACAAATGGTACACACAAAGAGTCACAACGACTAATAAACAAGGACAAATGGTTCAAACAAAAAGTCACAAGGACTAATGAACAAGGACAAATGATTCACACGACGAGTCACAATGACTAATGAACTAGAACAAATGATTCACACGACGAGTCACAATGACTAATGAACTAGGACAAATGATTCACACAAAGAATTACAACGACTAATAAACAAGGACAAATGGTTCACACAAAGAGTCACAACGACTAATAAACAAGGACAAATGGTTCAAACAATAAGTCACAAGGACTAATGAACAAGGACAAATGATTCACACGACGAGTCACAATGACTAATGAACTAGGACAAATGATTCACACAAAGAGTCACAATGACTAATAAACAAGGACAAATGGTTCACACAACGAGTCACAAGGACTAATGAACAAGGACAAATGATTCACACGACGAGTCACAATGACTAATAAACAAGGACAAATGTTTCACACAAAGAGTCACAACGACTAATAAACAAGGACAAATGGTTCAAACAACAAGTCACAAGGACTAATGAACAAGGACAAATGGTTCACACAAAGAGTCACAATGACTAATAAACAAGGACAAATGGTTCACACAAAGAGTCACAACGACTAATAAACAAGGACAAATTGTTCAAACAACGAGTCGCAAGGACTAATGAACAATGACAAATGATTCACACAACGAGTCAGAATGAGTAATTAACTAGGATAAAGGATTCACACAAAGAGTCACAATAAATAATGACCAAGGACAAATGATTTACACAACGAGTCACAATGAGTAATTAACTAGGACAAATGATTCACACAAAGAGTCATAATAACTAATGAACAATGACAAATGGTTCAAACAACGAGTCACAAGTACTAATGAACAAGGACAAATGATTCACACAACGAGTCATAATGACTAATGAATAAAGACAAATGGTCGCACAACGTGTCACAATGAGTAATTAACTAGGACAAATGATTCACACAAAAAGTCATAATAACTAATGAACAATGACCAATGGTTCACACAATGAGTCACAAGGACTAATGAACAAGGACAAATGATTCACACAACGAGTCACAACGACTAATGATCAAGGACAAATGATTCACACAACGAGTCACAATGGCTAATGAACAAGGACAAATGATTCACACGACGAGTCACAATGCCTAATGAACTAGGACAAATGATTCACACAAAGAGTCACAACGACTAATAAACAAGGACAAATGGTTCACACAACAAGTCACAAGGACTAATGAACAAGGACAAATGATTCACACGACGAGTCACAATGACTAATGAACTAGGACAAATTATTCACACAAAGAGTCACAATGACTAATAAACAAGGACAAATGGTTCACAAACGAGTCACAAGGACTAATGAACAAGGACAAATGATTCACACGACGAGTCACAATGACTAATGAATTAGGACAAATGATTCACACAATGAGTCACAATGACTAATGTACTAGGACAAATGATTCACACAACGAGTCACAATGAGTAATTAGCTAGGATAAAGGATTCACACAAAGAGTCACAATAAATAATGACCAAGAACAAATGATTTACACAACGAGTCACAATAGGTAATTAACTAGGACAAATGATTCACACAAAGAGTCATAATAACTAATGAACAAGGACAAATGGTTCACACAACGAGTTATAATGACTAATGAATAAAAACAAATGGTTCGCACAACGAGTCACAATGTGTAATTAACTAGGACAAATGATTCACACAACGAGTCACAATGGCTAATGAACAAGGACAAATGATTCACACGACGAGTCACAATGACTAATGAACTAGGTCAAATGATTCACACAAAGAGTCACAACGACTAATAAACAAGGACAAATGGTTCACACAACGAGTCACAAGGACTAATGAACAAGGACAAATGATTCACACGACGAGTCACAATGACTAAAGAACTAGGACAAATGGTTCACATAAAGAGTCACAATGACTAATAAACAAGGACAAATGGTTCACACAACGAGTCACAAGGACTAATGAACAAGGACAAATGATTCACACAACGAGTCACAATGACTAATGAACTAGGACAAATGATTCACACAAAGAGTCACAATGACTAATAAACAAGGGCAATTGGTTCACACAACGAGTCACAAGGACTAATGAACAAGGACAAATGATTCACACAACGAGTCACAATTAACAACGAGTCACAAGGACTAATGAACAAGGACAAATGATTCACACGAAGAGTCACAATGACTAATGAACTAGGACAAATGATTCACACACGTAGTCACAATGACTAATAAACAAGGACAAATTGTTCACACAAAGAGTCACAACGACTAATAAACAAGGACAAATGGTTCAAACAACAAGTCACAAGGACTAATGAACAAGGACAAATGATTCACACGACGAGTCACACGACTAATAAACAAGGACAAATGGTACACACAAAGAGTCACAACGACTAATAAACAAGGACAAATGGTTCAAACAAAAAGTCACAAGGACTAATGAACAAGGACAAATGATTCACACGACGAGTCACAATGACTAATGAACTAGAACAAATGATTCACACGACGAGTCACAATGACTAATGAACTAGGACAAATGATTCACACAAAGAATTACAACGACTAATAAACAAGGACAAATGGTTCACACAAAGAGTCACAACGACTAATAAACAAGGACAAATGGTTCAAACAATAAGTCACAAGGACTAATGAACAAGGACAAATGATTCACACGACGAGTCACAATGACTAATGAACTAGGACAAATGATTCACACAAAGAGTCACAATGACTAATAAACAAGGACAAATGGTTCACACAACGAGTCACAAGGACTAATGAACAAGGACAAATGATTCACACGAAGAGTCACAATGACTAATAAACAAGGACAAATGGTTCACACAACAAGTCACAAGGACTAATGACCAAGGACAAATGATTCACACGACGAGTCACAATGACTAATGAACTAGGACAAATGATTCACACAAAGAGTCACAATGACTAATAAACAAGGACAAATGGTTCACACAACGAGTCACAAGGACTAATGAACAAGGACAAATGATTCACACGACGAGTCACAATGACTAATAAACAAGGACAAATGGTTCACACAAAGAGTCACAACGACTAATAAACAAGGACAAATTGTTCAAACAACGAGTCGCAAGGACTAATGAACAATGACAAATGATTCACACAACGAGTCAGAATGAGTAATTAACTAGGATAAAGGATTCACACAAAGAGTCACAATAAATAATGACCAAGGACAAATGATTTACACAACGAGTCACAATGAGTAATTAACTAGGACAAATGATTCACACAAAGAGTCATAATAACTAATGAACAATGACAAATGGTTCAAACAACGAGTCACAAGTACTAATGAACAAGGACAAATGATTCACACAACGAGTCATAATGACTAATGAATAAAGACAAATGGTCGCACAACGTGTCACAATGAGTAATTAACTAGGACAAATGATTCACACAAAAAGTCATAATAACTAATGAACAATGACCAATGGTTCACACAATGAGTCACAAGGACTAATGAACAAGGACAAATGATTCACACAACGAGTCACAACGACTAATGATCAAGGACAAATGATTCACACAACGAGTCACAATGGCTAATGAACAAGGACAAATGATTCACACGACGAGTCACAATGCCTAATGAACTAGGACAAATGATTCACACAAAGAGTCACAACGACTAATAAACAAGGACAAATGGTTCACACAACAAGTCACAAGGACTAATGAACAAGGACAAATGATTCACACGACGAGTCACAATGACTAATGAACTAGGACAAATTATTCACACAAAGAGTCACAATGACTAATAACCAAGGACAAATGGTTCACACAACGAGTCACAAGGACTAATGAACAAGGACAAATGATTCACACGACGAGTCACAATGACTAATGAATTAGGACAAATGATTCACACAATGAGTCACAATGACTAATGTACTAGGACAAATGATTCACACAACGAGTCACAATGAGTAATTAGCTAGGATAAAGGATTCACACAAAGAGTCACAATAAATAATGACCAAGAACAAATGATTTACACAACGAGTCACAATAGGTAATTAACTAGGACAAATGATTCACACAAAGAGTCATAATAACTAATGAACAAGGACAAATGGTTCACACAACGAGTTATAATGACTAATGAATAAAAACAAATGGTTCGCACAACGAGTCACAATGTGTAATTAACTAGGACAAATGATTCACACAACGAGTCACAATGGCTAATGAACAAGGACAAATGATTCACACGACGAGTCACAATGACTAATGAACTAGGTCAAATGATTCACACAAAGAGTCACAACGACTAATAAACAAGGACAAATGGTTCACACAACGAGTCACAAGGACTAATGAACAAGGACAAATGATTCACACGACGAGTCACAATGACTAAAGAACTAGGACAAATGGTTCACATAAAGAGTCACAATGACTAATAAACAAGGACAAATGGTTCACACAACGAGTCACAAGGACTAATGAACAAGGACAAATGATTCACACAACGAGTCACAATGACTAATGAACTAGGACAAATGATTCACACAAAGAGTCACAATGACTAATAAACAAGGGCAAATTGTTCACACAACGAGTCACAAGGACTAATGAACAAGGACAAATGATTCACACAACGAGTCACAATTAACAACGAGTCACAAGGACTAATGAACAAGGACAAATGATTCACACGAAGAGTCACAATGACTAATGAACTAGGACAAATGATTCACACACGTAGTCACAATGACTAATAAACAAGGACAAATTGTTCACACAAAGAGTCACAACGACTAATAAACAAGGACAAATGGTTCAAACAACAAGTCACAAGGACTAATGAACAAGGACAAATGATTCACACGACGAGTCACAATGACTAATAAACAAGGACAAATGGTACACACAAAGAGTCACAACGACTAATAAACAAGGACAAATGGTTCAAACAAAAAGTCACAAGGACTAATGAACAAGGACAAATGATTCACACGACGAGTCACAATGACTAATGAACTAGAACAAATGATTCACACGACGAGTCACAATGACTAATGAACTAGGACAAATGATTCACACAAAGAATTACAACGACTAATAAACAAGGACAAATGGTTCACACAAAGAGTCACAACGACTAATAAACAAGGACAAATGGTTCAAACAATAAGTCACAAGGACTAATGAACAAGGACAAATGATTCACACGACGAGTCACAATGACTAATGAACTAGGACAAATGATTCACACAAAGAGTCACAATGACTAATAAACAAGGACAAATGGTTCACACAACGAGTCACAAGGACTAATGAACAAGGACAAATGATTCACACGACGAGTCACAATGACTAATAAACAAGGACAAATGGTTCACACAACAAGTCACAAGGACTAATGACCAAGGACAAATGATTCACACGACGAGTCACAATGACTAATGAACTAGGACAAATTATTCACACAAAGAGTCACAATGACTAATAACCAAGGACAAATGGTTAACACAACGAGTCACAAGGACTAATGAACAAGGACAAATGATTCACACGACGAGTCACAATGACTAATGAATTAGGACAAATGATTCACACAACGAGTCACAATGACTAATGTACTAGGACAAATGATTCACACAACGAGTCACAATGAGTAATTAGCTAGGATAAAGGATTCACACAAAGAGTCACAATAAATAATGACCAAGAACAAATGATTTACACAACGAGTCACAATGGGTAATTAACTAGGACAAATGATTCACACAAAGAGTCATAATAACTAATGAACAATGACAAATGGTTCATACAACGAGTCACAAGGACTAATGAACAAGGACAAATGATTCACACAACGAGTTATAATGACTAATGAATAAAAACAAATGGTTCGCACAACGAGTCACAATGTGTAATTAACTAGGACAAATGATTCACACAACGAGTCACAATGGCTAATGAACAAGGACAAATGATTCACACGACGAGTCACAATGACTAATGAACTAGGACAAATGATTCACACAAAGAGTCACAACGACTAATAAACAAGGACAAATGGTTCACACAACGAGTCATAAGTACTAATGAACAAGGACAAATGATTCACACGACGAGTCACAATGACTAAAGAACTAGGACAAATGGTTCACACAATGAGTCACAATAACTAATAAACAAGGACAAATGGTTCACACAACGAGACACAAGGACTAATGAAGAAGGACAAATGATTCACACAACGAGTCACAATGACTAATGAACTAGGACAAATGATTCACACAAAGAGTCACAATGACTAATAAACAAGGGCAATTGGTTCACACAACGAGTCACAAGGACTAATGAACAAGGACAAATGATTCACACAACGAGTCACAATGAACAACGAGTCACAAGGACTAATGAACAAGGACAAATGATTCACACGAAGAGTCACAATGACTAATGAACTAGGACAAATGATTCACACACAGAGTCACAATGACTAATAAACAAGGACAAATTGTTCACACAAAGAGTCACAACGACTAATAAACAAGGACAAATGGTTCAAACAACAAGTCACAAGGACTAATGAACAAGGACAAATGATTCACACGACGAGTCACACGACTAATAAACAAGGACAAATGGTTCACACAAAGAGTCACAACGACTAATAAACAAGGACAAATGGTTCAAACAAAAAGTCACAAGGACTAATGAACAAGGACAAATGATTCACACGACGAGTCACAATGACTAATGAACTAGAACAAATGATTCACACGACGAGTCACAATGACTAATGAACTAGGACAAATTATTCACACAAAGAGTCACAATGACTAATAACCAAGGACAAATGGTTCACACAACGAGTCACAAGGACTAATGAACAAGGACAAATGATTCACACGACGAGTCACAATGACTAATGAATTAGGACAAATGATTCACACAATGAGTCACAATGACTAATGTACTAGGACAAATGATTCACACAACGAGTCACAATGAGTAATTAGCTAGGATAAAGGATTCACACAAAGAGTCACAATAAATAATGACCAAGAACAAATGATTTACACAACGAGTCACAATAGGTAATTAACTAGGACAAATGATTCACACAAAGAGTCATAATAACTAATGAACAAGGACAAATGGTTCACACAACGAGTTATAATGACTAATGAATAAAAACAAATGGTTCGCACAACGAGTCACAATGTGTAATTAACTAGGACAAATGATTCACACAACGAGTCACAATGGCTAATGAACAAGGACAAATGATTCACACGACGAGTCACAATGACTAATGAACTAGGTCAAATGATTCACACAAAGAGTCACAACGACTAATAAACAAGGACAAATGGTTCACACAACGAGTCACAAGGACTAATGAACAAGGACAAATGATTCACACGACGAGTCACAATGACTAAAGAACTAGGACAAATGGTTCACATAAAGAGTCACAATGACTAATAAACAAGGACAAATGGTTCACACAACGAGTCACAAGGACTAATGAACAAGGACAAATGATTCACACAACGAGTCAAAATGACTAATGAACTAGGACAAATGATTCACACAAAGAGTCACAATGACTAATAAACAAGGGCAATTGGTTCACACAACGAGTCACAAGGACTAATGAACAAGGACAAATGATTCACACAACGAGTCACACAACGAGTCACAAGGACTAATGAACAAGGACAAATGATTCACATGAAGAGTCACAATGACTAATGAACTAGGACAAATGATTCACACACAGAGTCACAATGACTAATAAACAAGGACAAATTGTTCACACAAAGAGTCACAACGACTAATAAACAAGGACAAATGGTTCAAACAACAAGTCACAAGGACTAATGAACAAGGACAAATGATTCACACGACGAGTCACACGACTAATAAACAAGGACAAATGGTACACACAAAGAGTCACAACGACTAATAAACAAGGACAAATGGTTCAAACAAAAAGTCACAAGGACTAATGAACAAGGACAAATGATTCACACGACGAGTCACAATGACTAATGAACTAGAACAAATGATTCACACGACGAGTCACAATGACTAATGAACTAGGACAAATGATTCACACAAAGAATTACAACGACTAATAAACAAGGACAAATGGTTCACACAAAGAGTCACAACGACTAATAAACAAGGACAAATGGTTCAAACAATAAGTCACAAGGACTAATGAACAAGGACAAATGATTCACACGACGAGTCACAATGACTAATGAACTAGGACAAATGATTCACACAAAGAGTCACAATGACTAATAAACAAGGACAAATGGTTCACACAACGAGTCACAAGGACTAATGAACAAGGACAAATGATTCACACGACGAGTCACAATGACTAATAAACAAGGACAAATGGTTCACACAACAAGTCACAAGGACTAATGACCAAGGACAAATGATTCACACGACGAGTCACAATGACTAATGAACTAGGACAAATTATTCACACAAAGAGTCACAATGACTAATAACCAAGGACAAATGGTTAACACAACGAGTCACAAGGACTAATGAACAAGGACAAATGATTCACACGACGAGTCACAATGACTAATGAATTAGGACAAATGATTCACACAACGAGTCACAATGACTAATGTACTAGGACAAATGATTCACACAACGAGTCACAATGAGTAATTAGCTAGGATAAAGGATTCACACAAAGAGTCACAATAAATAATGACCAAGAACAAATGATTTACACAACGAGTCACAATGGGTAATTAACTAGGACAAATGATTCACACAAAGAGTCATAATAACTAATGAACAATGACAAATGGTTCATACAACGAGTCACAAGGACTAATGAACAAGGACAAATGATTCACACAACGAGTTATAATGACTAATGAATAAAAACAAATGGTTCGCATAACGAGTCACAATGTGTAATTAACTAGGACAAATGATTCACACAACGAGTCACAATGGCTAATGAACAAGGACAAATGATTCACACGACGAGTCACAATGACTAATGAACTAGGACAAATGATTCACACAAAGAGTCACAACGACTAATAAACAAGGACAAATGGTTCACACAACGAGTCATAAGTACTAATGAACAAGGACAAATGATTCACACGACGAGTCACAATGACTAAAGAACTAGGACAAATGGTTCACACAATGAGTCACAATAACTAATAAACAAGGACAAATGGTTCACACAACGAGACACAAGGACTAATGAAGAAGGACAAATGATTCACACAACGAGTCACAATGACTAATGAACTAGGACAAATGATTCACACAAAGAGTCACAATGACTAATAAACAAGGGCAATTGGTTCACACAACGAGTCACAAGGACTAATGAACAAGGACAAATGATTCACACAACGAGTCACAATGAACAACGAGTCACAAGGACTAATGAACAAGGACAAATGATTCACTCAAAGAGTCACAATGACTAATGAACTAGGAAAAATGATTCACACAACGAGTCACAATGACTAATAAACAAGGACAAATTGTTCACACAAAGAGTCACAACGACTAATAAACAAGGACAAATGGTTCAAACAACAAGTCACAAGGACTAATGAACAAGGACAAATGATTCACACGACGAGTCACACGACTAATAAACAAGGACAAATGGTTCACACAAAGAGTCACAACGACTAATAAACAAGGACAAATGGATTCAAACAAAAGTCACAAGGACTAATGAACAAGGACAAATGATTCACACAACGAGTCACAATGACTAATGAACTAGAACAAATGATTCACACGACGAGTCACAATGACTAATGAACTAGGACAAATGATTCACACAAAGAATTACAACGACTAATAAACAAGGACAAATGGTTCACACAAAGAGTCACAACGACTAATAAACAAGGACAAATGGTTCAAACAATAAGTCACAAGGACTAATGAACAAGGACAAATGATTCACACGACGAGTCACAATGACTAATGAACTAGGACAAATGATTCACACAAAGAGTCACAATGACTAATAAATAAGGACAAATGGTTCACACAACGAGTCACAAGGACTAATGAACAAGGACAAATGATTCACACGACGAGTCACAATGACTAATAAACAAGGACAAATGGTTCACACAACAAGTCACAAGGACTAATGACCAAGGACAAATGATTCACACGACGAGTCACAATGACTAATGAACTAGGACAAATTATTCACACAAAGAGTCACAATGACTAATAAACAAGAACAAATGGTTCACACAATGAGTCACAAGGACTAATGAACAAGGACAAATGATTCACACGACGAGTCACAATGACTAATGAATTAGGACAAATGATTCACACAACGAGTCACAATGACTAATGTACTAGGACAAATGATTCACACAACGAGTCACAATGAGTAATTAGCTAGGATAAAGGATTCACACAAAGAGTCACAATAAATAATGACCAAGAACAAATGATTTACACAACGAGTCACAATGGGTAATTAACTAGGACAAATGATTCACACAAAGAGTCATAATTACTAATGAACAATGACAAATGGTTCACACAACGAGTCACAAGGACTAATGAACAAGGACAAATGATTCACACAACGAGTTATAATGACTAATGAATTAAAACAAATGGTTCGCACAACGAGTCACAATGTGTAATTAACTAGGACAAATGATTCACACAACGAGTCACAATGGCTAATGAACAAGGACAAATGATTCACACGGCGAGTCACAATGACTAATGAACTAGGACAAATGATTCACACAAAGAGTCACAATGACTAATAAACAAGGACAAATGGTTCACCTGAACGAGTCATAAGGACTAATGAACAAGGACAAATGATTCACACGACGAGTCACAATGACTAAAGAACTAGGACAAATGGTTCACACAATGAGTCACAATAACTAATAAACAAGGACAAATGGTTCACACAACGAGACACAAGGACTAATGAAGAAGGACAAATGATTCACACAACGAGTCACAATGACTAATGAACTAGGACAAATGATTCACACAAAGAGTCACAATGACTAATAAACAAGGGCAATTGTTCACACAAAGTCACAAGGACTAATGAACAAGGACAAATGATTCACACAACGAGTCACAATGAACAACGAGTCACAAGGACTAATGAACAAGGACAAATGATTCACACGAAGAGTCACAATGACTAATGAACTAGGACAAATGATTCACACAACGAGTCACAATGACTAATAAACAAGGACAAATTGTTCACACAAAGAGTCACAACGACTAATAAACAAGGACAAATGGTTCAAACAACAAGTCACAAGGACTAATGAACAAGGACAAATGATTCACACGACGAGTCACAACTAATAAAAAAAAAGGACAAATGGTTTTTACAAAGAGAGTCACAAACGACTAATAAACAAGGACAAATGGTTCAAACAAAAGTCACAATGACTAATGAACAAGGACAAATGATTCACACGATGAGTCACAATGACTAATGAACTAGAACAAATGATTCACACGACGAGTCACAATGACTAATGAACTAGGACAAATGATTCACACAAAGAATTACAACGACTAATAAACAAGGACAAATGGTTCACACAAAGAGTCACAACGACTAATAAACAAGGACAAATGGTTCAAACAATAAGTCACAGGACTAATGAACAAGACAAAATGATTCACACGACGAGTCACAATGACTAATGAACTAGGACAAATGATTCACATAAAGAGTCACAATGACTAATAAATAAGGACAAATGGTTCACACAACGAGTCACAAGGACTAATGAACAAGGACAAATGATTCACACGACGAGTCACAATGACTAATAAACAAGGACAAATGGTTCACACAACAAGTCACAAGGACTAATGACCAAGGACAAATGATTCACACGACGAGTCACAATGACTAATGAACTAGGACAAATTATTCACACAAAGAGTCACAATGACTAATAAACAAGGACAAATGGTTCAACCTGACAATGAGTCACAAGGACTAATGAACAAGGACAATGATTCACACGACGAGTCCAATGACTAATGAATTAGGACAAATGATTCACAATTTTGTACGAGTCAAAATGACTAATGTACTTAGGACAAATGATTCACACAACGAGTCACAATGAGTAATTAGCTAGGATAAAGGATTCACACAAAGAGTCACAATAAATAATGACCAAGAACAAATGATTTACACAACGAGTCACAATGGGTAATTAACTAGGACAAATGATTCACACAAAGAGTCATAATAACTAATGAACAATGACAAATGGTTCATACAACGAGTCACAAGGACTAATGAACAAGGACAAATGATTCACACAACGAATCATAATGACTAATGAATAAAAACAAATGGTTCGCACAACGAGTCACAATGTGTAATTAACTAGGACAAATGATTCACACAACGAGTCACAATGGCTAATGAACAAGGACAAATGATTCACACCACGAGTCACAATGACTAATGAACTAGGACAAATGATTCACACAAAGAGTCACAACGACTAATAAACAAGGACAAATGGTTCACACAACGAGTCATAAAGACTAATGAACAAGGACAAATGATTCACACGACGAGTCACAATGACTAAAGAACTAGGACAAATGGTTCACACAATGAGTCACAATAACTAATAAACAAGGACAAATGGTTCACACAACGAGACACAAGGACTAATGAAGAAGGACAAATGATTCACACAACGAGTCACAATGACTAATGAACTAGGACAAATGATTCACACAAAGAGTCACAATGACTAATAAACAAGGGCAATTGGTTCACACAACGAGTCACAAGGACTAATGAACAAGGACAAATGATTCACACAACGAGTCACAATGAACAAATGGTCACAAGGACTAATGAACAAGGACAAATGATTCACAGAAGAGTCACAAATGACTAATGAACTAGGACAAATGATTCACACACAGAGTCACAATGACTAATAAACAAGGACAAATTGTTCACACAAAGAGTCACAAATTTACTAATAAACAAGGACAAATGGTTCAAACAACAAGTCACAAGGACTAATGAACAAGGACAAATGATTCACACGACGAGTCACACGACTAATAAACAAGGACAAATGGTACACACAAAGAGTCACAACGACTAATAAACAAGGACAAATGGTTCAAACAAAAAGTCACAAGGACTAATGAACAAGGACAAATGATTCACACGACGAGTCACAATGACTAATGAACTAGAACAAATGATTCACGCGATGACTAATAAGCGAGTCACAATGACTAATGAACTAGGACAAATGATTCACACAAAGAATTACAACGACTAATAAACAAGGACAAATGGTTCACACAAAAGAGTCACAAATCGACTAATAAACGAGGACAAATGGTTCAAACAATCCAAAGGACTAAAAAGAACAAGGACAAATGATTCAACAAAAATCACAATGACTAATGAACTAGGACAAATGATTCACACAAAGAGTCACAATGACTAATAAATAAGGACAAATGATTCATACAATAACGAGTCACAAGGACTACTAATGAACAAGGACAAATGATTCACACGAAGAATCACAATGACTAATAAACAAGGACAAATGGTTCACAACAAGTCACAAGACTAATAACACAAGGACAAAATGATTCACGACGAGTCACAATGATTAATGAACTAGGACAAATTATTCCACAAAGATCACAATGACTAATAACTGGGACAAATGGTTCACGGCGAGTCCAAGGACTAATGAACAAGGAGAAATGATTCACACGCAATGAGTCACAAGGACTAATGAATTAGGGACAAATGATTCACAACGAGTCACAATGACTAATGTACTAGGACAAATGATTCACACAACGAGTCACAATGAGGTAATTAGCTAGGATAAAGGATTCACACAAAGAGTCACGCATAAATAATAAACCAAGAACAAATGATTTACACAACGATCACAAAAGGTAATTAACTAGACAAATGATTCCAAAAGAGTCATAATAACTAATGAACAATGACAAATGGTTCATGTTAAACTAGTCACAAGATGACTAATGAACAGACAAATGATTCACACAACGAGTTATAATGACTAATGAATAAAAACAAATGGTTCACGCAAATTAGTCACAATGTGTAATTAAACTAGACAAATGATTCACACAACGAGTCACAATGGACTAATGAACAAGGACAAATGATTCACACTTACTGAGTCACAATGACTAATGAACTAGGACAAATGATTCACACAAAGAGTCACAACGACTAATAAACAAGAACAAATGGTTCACACAACGAGTCATAAGTACTAATGAACAAGGACAAATGATTCACAATTTACGATGAGTCACAATGACTAAGAACTAGGACAAATGGTTTGACAATGAGTCACAAATGACTAATAAACAAGGACAAATGGTTCACACAACGAGACACAAGGACTAATGAACAAGGACAAATGATTCACACAACGTGTCACAATGACTAATGAACTAGGACAAATGATTCACACAAAGAGTCACAATGACTAATAAACAAGGGCAAATGGTTCACACAATGAGTCACAAGGACTAATGAACAAGGACAAATGATTCACACAACGAGTAACAATGAACAACGAGTCACAAGGACTAATGAACAAGGACAAATGATTCACACGAAGAGTCAAAATGACTAATGAACTAGGACAAATGATTCACACACAGAGTCACAACACCTCTAATAACAAGGACAAATTGTTCACACAAAGAGTCACAACGACTAATAAACAAGGACAAATGGTTCAAACAACAAGTCACAAGGACTAATGAACAAGGACAAATGATTCACACGACGAGTCACAACGACTAATAAAAACATGGACAAATGGTTCACACAAAGAGTCACAAATGACTAATAAAACAAGGACAAATGGTTCAAACAAAAAGTCACAAGGACTAATGAACAAGGACAAATGATTCACACGACGAGTCACAATGTATGAACTAGGACAAATGATTCACACGATTTCACAACGACTAATGAACTAGGACAAATGATTCACACAAAGAATTACAACGACTAATAAACAAGGACAAATGGTTCACAAAAGAGTCACAACGACTAATAAACATGACAAATGGTTCAAAAATAAGTCACAGGACTAATGAACAAGGACAAATGATTCACACGCATTTGAGTCACAAATGACTAATGAACTAGGACAAATGATTCACACAAAGAGTCACAATGACTAATAAACAAGGACAAAATGGTTCACAACCAGTCACAAGGACGAATGAACAATGAACAAATGATTCACACGGCAGGTCACAATGACTAATAAACAAGGACAAATGGTTCAAAAAAGAATCACAAATTCACTAATAAACAAGGACAAATGGTTTCACATAAAGAGCGACGCGGATATGGACCCCACATGGAAGAAGTTGTTTCGACCACCAATCAAAACCAGGCCAAATAATACATTTTTATGCAAGAAAATTGGTGGTTTTGAAAAGAGAGGTGTTATCGGTCAGTTGAAGCTTAGATCCGCACACCCTTGATGCCGTGTGGGAACAAAAAGAAAATCAAATGGGAACAAGGAAGGGGCGAATGTATGGCACCAAGAGGAATTCTAAGTTTATATTTTTGCATTTTTTCAACATAGTTTGAATAAGTTTTGAATAAAGGTCTAGGGATGTAAGTTCTATGCACCTAATCATCCTAGAACTTAACAAAAGCATTTAATGCTTTGCTTGAGGCCAAGGACTTTTACTATAAAAAAGGACCTAGCCTCCTCATTTAAATCAAAGTTGAAGTAAAAACATTTTAGAGAGAAAACTTGGTGGTTCAATCTTTCCAAAGAGTCGAGCTTTCCTAATCTTGCAACTCCCTAACCAGGACGTGCTCTGATTTTGAGATTGAGTTTGACGCGTTTAAAATAATTCCCATTGTTATCACTATAGGTCTAGTGATACCAAATATCCCATTGTTTTCGATATCTTCTCAAGGAATCGAAACAAATATCCTTTATCTTTTGCAACAAAAAACTCAAAAACAAAACAATTAAGTCTTCCTACACGATACGCATCAAATGGCATCGAGCCTGCCTTGATCACCCTGAAAAATCAAGATTCGCCCAGAGGTCCCAAACTGTTGATAGTTGAATATCCAACGCTTGGTGTTCAAAGATTAAACCCAAGGAAGTTGAGTTTAATCGATTGGATCTTGAAGGCACAGAATTGAACACAAAAAAAAAATGAAAAAAACGAAAATCAGATTCTCACTAGTCTCATTCGAGTCATCGACAAAAAAAAAAAAAAAAAAACTTCCTTCTTTTTCAAAACACAAAACCCAATCACACCAAAACATGAACCCGACGTCAAACTTTCTCAAGGATCTTTAAAGGCCTTAAAGAATTTACAAGAACACGATCCTAAACGGCATCTAAAATGAAACGAAGTCATTGACGAGTTCAAATGAAAGAACTACCCGAGTTCACGGGGGCACACGGATCCCTAGATTCCTTTTGAATGGGAAAGACAAATAGAACCGATGTTTGATTTTAAGGGTCTCGATGATGAAACAATCTTTGCCAATCACGCTATTTTGAAGTTAAGAAACGGGGCTTCATTATGGTAATGAAGCCTTAAGACCAGAGGGTATTTAAGGAAAAGCAAAAGATAACATCATGGCACGTGCTTAAACTAAAATTACGGAAGAGATATGTCCCCGCAACGCACAGGCTCACGACTCCATCGTAAGATCACCGATCTTGCCTAAGGAAGGCCGATGGTGTCCTGTGAGACATCAACGAATTTGAGAACTGCCTTAATGGGAGACTTGGTGGAAGATGAGGACATAAGGATGGCGATTCCTCGAGGTCTAAACCGCAACATCGCCTATGTTGTCGAGTTCTGACGACTACTCGATTTCGATACCTTGTGTAGTATGTGTCTCAAAGTGGAGGCACAAGGAAAGACGAAGGTGGCAACCACCAATGCTGAGAATAGCCAACTGAAAAATGAGAACAACTCGAGGACAAGCACAACTGTGGGAACACCACCGATCCCAAGATGACTCCCACCCTGCTGCTATCAAACCACCCGCCTGTAAAGAGAATAACTCCACGCGAGACTCTGTTTTAAATGTCAAGGGCTTGGACATTTCAAAATGCGTGCGAGTCAAAGGAACCATCACACTAAGAGAGGCCGAATTGTCGTGATGAACTGCTCAAGAAGAGGAAAGAACTAAAGGTATTTTTAATCAGAAGGAGACGAGAAAGAAGCACCACGGGGAACGCCGAAGATTACGCCGCTCTCCCAGTTATGATTGCAATTTGGTTCTCCAGTCCCGGCAAGCTCAAACATCGCCTATTGAAACGGAACAACGGTCACGAATATTCCACACCAAATGCCAAGTGAAGGACAAATGGTGTAGCCGAATTATCGACGAGGCTGCACAGACTTAACGTCAGTCAAAGGAGATGGTGGAGAAATTAAAACTACTCACCTTAATTCTTCACCCAAAGCCCACGCCCGCATCGTCGATGATCGACGAATAAAGTGAAAATCACTAAGCAAGTAAAGGTGACACTAACCATGGGATCTACAACGCATTTCCGACATCCTCTCTGCGATGTTTGTGCCAACGGATGCATGTCATGTCCCTATTAGGACGACCTTGCAATATGACCGATGTGGTGCATCGCGGTCAAAAATCTATCGAGTTGGTAAGTAAGGAAAAGAATTGTCCTAAAACCAATGGCTCAGGAGAAGCACGTTCTATGAGTGCCAAACGTGAATCCACTACCAGCACGCCATGCTCGCTAAAGGAAGGAAGTATGACGAGGCCATTATCAATGGCAACCAGGTTTACCTAATGGTGGTCAATGAAACGCCTAGCAATGAAAGCAAGGATGGACGATTAATCTCGCTCTTGGAAGAATTCAGGATGTTTTCCCAAGAGTTACCCACGTTACCACCTATTCAGGATCGAACACCAAAATCGACTCCTCCGCCTCGAGGCCCTTTGCCAAACAAAGCCGCCTATCGGTGCAACCCGATGGAGACCAAGCTGAGTTACAACGTCAAATCAAGAGTAATGGAACGAGGCTACGCACGGAGAGCATGAGCCCATGTGCCGCTCCTACACTACTTGCTCCAAAGAAGGATGGAACGGGCGCATGTGCATCGACAGCTTCCAGCCGTGAACAACATCACTACTCGCATTTGGCTTCCAATTCCGAGGCTTGATGATATGCCGATGAGTTACTAGGATTTCCAGATCTTCTAAAGTGGATTGAGGAGTGGTTACCAAAATTGATGAGAGAAGGGGATTTAATGGAAAACCCACGAAAACTAAGCATGGATTATACGAATGGACGGTTATGCCATTCGGCCGACAAACGCTCCAAGTACCTTTTATGCCCATGAACGAGGTACTCAAGCCTTTCTATGGGCAGATTCGTGGTCGCTTTTGGACGATATCTTGATCTACAATGGAGCAAGGGATGATCACTTCCAACATCTTCGTAAGGTGTTCAACACACTTCGGAGCAAATAACTCTGGGGAAAGAAGGAGAAGTGCTCGTTCTTAGTCGAGAGCGTTATATTTCTTGGATACAAGGTCTCTAAAGAAGGGGTTTCACGACCAATCCAAGATTGAGGCAATCAAGTCATGGCCTATTCCCAAGATCGGGTTTACTTTAAGTCCGATCCTTTCACGGACTTGCTTCATTCTATCGAAGATTCATTCGGGATTTTAGCACCATCGCTAGCCCCCTCACTCGAACGCAAAAAGAAAGGAACCTTCGTATGGACTCCAGCTGCTCAAAAGTCATTCGAGACGACATCCAAAAACTTTGTGAGGCACCAATACCTCCTGTGATTCTTGCACTACCCGTCAAGTCGAATGACGCAAGCTATGTTGAATTGAGCCGAGTTAGTGTGAAGGAAAGCGACCATCGCTACTTTCCGAAACTGAACGGGCCAGGTTCAACTATCGACTTACGCATAAGAATTCTATGCGCGATCGCAGGGCCCTACAACATTGGAGTCACTATCTCACCAAGTTTCATTTCATCCTCGCACTGACCACGAATCCTTGAAACATATCAATGGGCAACAAAAGTTGAACTCAAGGTATAAGTGGGTGGAATTTTTGCAATCTTTCCATTTCTCCTCCAAATACAAGACTGGCAAAAGTAACGTATGGCGATGCTCTCTCGCATATTCATTATCGATTTTTCCGATATCCGATTACCGGGATTCAACACAAAAGGAATCCTTACGAACGATCCCACTTCTGGGGAAATCTTCAAGATTTGCTTAAACGGCTCATGAAGAATTCATTACGCAAGATGTTTTCTTTTCAAAGGAAAACAGGACTTTCAGGGGTCCCGAAACTCCCATAAAAGCGAACTCCTACTTGAGAAGCCCACGAGGTGACTTGGGGACATTTTTGGAGTAAACAAAATCGTGGATATCCTCAAGGAACATTTTTATTGGCCCACGATTTGCAAGGAGACGTCTGGCGTGATAGTGCTGAAATGCATCACATGTCACATGGCCAAAAAGCAAATTCCAACCTGAGTATGTACCATTGCCTATCCCGTGTCGACCTTGGGAAGATATATCCATGGATTTCATCGTGGCATTACCGCGAACACAAGAGAGGCAAAGATGCGATCATGGTAGTGGCTCGATCGATTCTCAAAGATGGCCCATTTTATCGCCGTCACAAAATCGACGACGCTTGACCAATGTGGCGGACTTCAGATTTCTGAAGTCTTACGACTCACTGGATCCCAAGAACAATCGTTTCAGATCGAGATTCCAAATTCCTAAACAGCTACTTGAAAACGTTATGGAAAAGGGTGGGAACCAAGCTTTTGTTCAAGACTTCTCATCACCCCTGCATTTGACGGAAAATCGGAGGTCACGAATCGCACTGGGAACAATGTCAAGTCCCAGTGAGTAAAAAACCTGAAAAGATTAGGATTTGAAAACTTCCAGACGCTGGAGTTCGCTTATAACCGCCTCCCAACTTACGCGACAAAGCACTTCCCATTTGGAGGCCTGATATGGCATAAAACCCGTATTTACCACTAGACCTCATTCCCTTACCCAAGGATGAAATCATACACAAGGATGCGGAAACCAAATTAAAATCAATGATCAAACTACATGATCAAGTCAGGCAATTGAGAAAATTAATGAAATGTACAAGCGCAAGGCAAAATAAAAACCACCAAGATCCTCTTCACGAAGGAGACCTCGGTGGTTGCACTTAAGGAAGGAGCGTTTTCGAACAAACGCAAAAACAAACTCATGCCGCGAAAGAGAAGGTCCCTACAAGGTAATATCAAAGGTAGGCGACAATGCAGGCATAAGATCGAGCTTCGGGAGAGTATAAAAGCACGCCACTTTCAACGTCTGGGGATCTATCTGCATTGACGACGATGATGGAACCAAGGAATCGAGCACCTTTTCAAGAAGGAGAGATGACGCGATATGGACCCCCATGGAAGTTGTGTCGGATATAGAACACCAAATCAAAACCAGCCCAAATAACACATTTTTTTTATGGCATGAAAATTGATGGTTTCGTAAAAGAGAGTAAAAAAGTTACGCGCTGGGTTTCCCCCGAGATCCACACACCTCGATGCCGTGGGAACAAAAAAAATCAAAACGGAACAAGGGGAAGGGGCCAATGTGGCGGCACAAGGAGACAATTCCAAGTTTAGATTTTTGCATTTTTTCAAACATAGTTTGAATAAGTTTTTGACAAAGGTCAGGTTGTAAGTTCTATGCACCTAATCATCCTAGAACTTACAACTAGCATTTAATGCTTTGCTTGGAGGCCAAGGACTTTTTACTATAAAAGGACCTAGCCTCCCTCATTTGTAATCATCAAAGTTGAAGTAAAACATTTTAGAGAAACTTGGTAGTTGATCTTTTCCAAAGAGTCGAGGCTTTGAATCTTGCCTTAAACTAAGGACGTGTCTAACAGATTTGAGATGAGTTTGACGCGTTTTCGAGTAATTCCCCATTGTTATCACTATAGGTCTAGTGATACCAAATATCCCATTGTTTTGATCTCTTCTCAAGGAATCGAACAATATCCTTTATCTTTTGCACAACAAAACTCAAAAACAAAACAATACCAAGTCTTCCGCTACGTATACGAGACTCAAAGAGTCACAACGACTAATAAACAAGGACAAATGATTCAAACAATGAAGTCACAAGGACTAACGAACAAGGACAAAATGGTTCATACAAAGAGTCACAATGACTAATAAACAAGGACAAATGGTTCACACAAAGAGTCACAACGACTAATAAACAAGGACAAATTGTTTCAAACAACGAGTCACAAGGACTAATGAATGATAAATGATTCACACAACGAGTGATGAGTAATTGACTAGGATAAAGGATTCACACAAAGAGTCACAAATAAATAATGACCAAGGACAAATGATTTACACAACGAGTCACAATGTGCAACAAAATTCTGTTTACATTGTGATTCATTTTTAAGCCAAAAACAGTCAAGGAACGGTTCACAATTGAATGCATTTCATCGCCTTTTGAAGTGTCATTACATCAAGTCTAACTTCCAAGCTCCATCTCAAGTTTTACTCATGCAAATACAATGAAGTTCTTATGTCATTAGAAAGTCAGGATCTAAAACGATGGATTTTGGAATCACCTCCATATCAGGTCTATAGCTGAGATATGTGATGCAAGCAATTTATAGCATTCTGATGACCACATGACCTACATGCACTAAGTTCAATAGCTCGAGATTTGTTCAGCATCTAAGATTTGATTCTTTTTGGAGGTAGAGAGATTAAACCATAGCTTTCAAATAGGCTATCATAGGTACAATCTTCGTCTTGAGCTAAAGTGTGCCTCTTAGAAAATCGTCTGATTTCCTGGTATATGACAGTTTAGACATCACCAACAATCGAGGTCCAACTTCAATTCCGTCTAAGAAGTCATGCACTCAACTACCTATTTCATATCTTTGGTGAGTTTAGGATGTTTTTGTGTAGGATCTTATATCTCAAGGGTTACTTATCGGGAAATTATTTGAAGAACTAAAGAAAGGTACAAGGGGACCCTTTTGAACAATGAGCAAATGTCGCCATCAATGGTTTCTCTTTGATCCAACAAAGCTCAAAGAGACTTTTGGGAGCCGAATAGGAGTCATACACGGCTCCACATGCCTCCAATCAGTCCATATAATCATAAATAACAGCTACAAACAACAAGATTGGACTATTAGCTTTACTTTATCATTTCTTTTCGCTTATGTCATTTTCAATTTCAGATCAAGAGCCCTAGGTCAACTGTTTTTATGTCCTTTAGCTGCTCATTTTGTGGCCCTTAGATGTAACTTGTAATCACGTGGTCAAGATTGTAAGCCTTGGTCTATATAAACCAAGTTAGACATATATGAGAAAATCTATTGGAGTTAAACAGTACCATGCAGTTTTATGAGGGTTTCTTCAAAACCCTGATTAGTTCTTTCAGATAGTGCTAGAACAACTCCATTACTTATAAAGTCGGGTCGTGTATCTCACCATGCTTGATCTGGCCAAGTGCATATGTGATTAGTTCTTGCTTGGTGATCTTGAACAACATCCCGAGTCTTGAGATTGCTTTTGTGATCTTCAAGTCATATCCCGATTCTTGTTATTAGTTTGTGTCAAAAACAATTCCAAAGTTTCGTTTTGTTGTCACTTAAGTTAGTCAGGTGGGGAATTGTTTGCATTTGAATGTTTAGTTCATAAGCATTTAAGTTGTCTAACTATTTCCATTGCTTTCTCTCAAAGTTATCAAGCTATTTAGGATCTTATATTCATCCGAAACAAATATTTGTGCTTGCTTGAATCGTTTATTAGCTTCTAAATGTGTCCTTATATAGCTTGTTGTCCTTAAAACAATCCATCTAAGTGTCCAAATCGGAGTCTTGTCGTGAACACTGCCCAAGTTAGTTCTTGTTTGTAGTCTTATATGTCCAAAAAATCGAAGTCCTAAGAGTTTTACTCCAAATTGGTTATCGAGCTTTGGTTGAGTGTTCATCTTTCCTAACCACATCTAAAACCACAAAAACAACCCAAATGAGTGAAGAGAGGTTTTCAAAGCTGGTTTGTTTCTGAAAATCGATTTACTTTTGTTTATGATTCTGATTTTCATAAAATCAGTGAGCTATTGGTGTTGTATCCTATGTTCCATGCTCAAAGATGAAGCCTTGTGATCTTGGTTCCATTTCCAAGTCATTAGAAGCAACTTCTATGGTGAAGGTGCAAGCTCTAACAAAAGGTATGAAGGTGATGCACATACAAGGAGTGCAATGGCAAGTATCACGGTTCCAAGGGAACCAAAACCTCCCGATTTGTACAAGAAGAGAACACCTCCTGCCCTATGAGTGTTCTAATTCTCTCCTACCCTTAGAGCAAAGAGTAACACACCATTACTTCCTTCCTTTAATGGTGAAAACAAGAGGAGCATTTGTGTCTCAACATTTGATGTTGAATGCTATTTAAAGAACAAGTGTTTTTCCGATAAAGAGAAGCAAACTGGCTGTGTCTTCTTTAAAGGGTGTTGCTGTTGTGTATAATACTCTACATTTTTAAGGAGGATGGAAGGGAAGGGTAGAATATGTTCTTGGTTTAAACTTGAAAGGGAACATGAGATTAAAGTTTACGCTTCTTCTACCATGGATAATTTGTCACAACTAAGACCCTTAAACAAAATTCCTTTATGTTCAAGTAGTTGGAATTATTTGGAGAACTATACTTGTGTGTGACAATGAAGTAAGTTCTTTTTCAGCGGGAATCAGATTTACAATGGCTGAAATCAAATTAAGCTAGAGGATTAAATTAGAAAATGATGCATTCGTATGGTGAATTGCTTCGAGGTTGGCCAGTGTGGGAAAGAGCTAGCAAGGCCTCGAAACCATAAGGCTTTAGCTAAAAGGAATGTTTGGCGGTAGCAAAATAGGTTGGGATAAAGAGGAGAGCTTAGACCATGAATTGTCATGCCATGCTTAAACATTGCTTGTCCTAAGTTCAAGTCCCTTGAGCCAAAGGTCGTTATACTTATGCTAAAACAATAGCTCCATGTGAGTGCCAGTATCTTTGAGAACCCACTGCTCAAAACAAACCCCCTTCAACTCATTATACGAGCCTACTAGTGAGGAGAAGAGTAGCCATACCTCACCCATGAGCCATCAATGACCAAGCTACCGATTTGGGGCCTAGAGAAGTGATTGTTGACCAAGGACTACTTAGCCTTCAAACCATGGAGTTTGGACACCCATGATCATGTTCAATGGTGGGACTTGTTCTGATTCACAAGGGTAAAGCACGAGGAGAGTCTGGGGTTGTTCCATACTCGAGTGTACCAAATCCGACTCTCCTACCGCCCTATGGTTCTTGCTTCAAAAGCTACATCTTGGGCAGGCATAACCGAGTAAGGAGCAACCTCAAACATCCTTAGAGCCTCGATTTGTCCAAGAACTTAAGACAAGAGAGTAACAACACCTCTCTTGCTATACACACCTTAATCATGATCCTGGGAGGGAAGTCATGATAATCCATCTCTTGAGGTGTGTGTGGTCTTATTGTGAAGAGGTTGAAGATGACAATGTCGAGAATTTGAGGGCAAATTCTTTTGAAGAAGGGGAGTTTGCAACAAAATTTGTTGCATTGTGATTCATTTTTAAGCCAAAGCAAATCCGAACGGTTCACAATTGAATGCATTTCATGGCTTTTGAAGTGTCATTACATCAAGTCTAACTTCCAAGCTCTATATCTCAAGTTTTACTCATGCAAATACAATGATTCTTATGTCATTAGAAAGCTTGGGATCTTTGAAAAACGATGACTTTGAATCACCTCCATATCAGGTCTATAGCTTGAGATATGGTTGATGCAAAACAGATACATAACATTCTGGACAGCCCAGACTATTTGGCAATTAAAAAAGTTCAATAACTCGATTTACTGAACGTCTAAGGTGATTCTTTTAGAGGTGAAGTTAAATCCTTAGCTTTCAAATGAGCTATCATGGGCCCTGATATTCGTCCTGAGCTAAGAGATATGCCTTCTTCCAAATGCGTCGATTTCTAAGATGCTCTCAAACCGGTTTGAATCATTCACCAACAATCGAGTCCAACTTCAATTCCGTCTAAGAAGTCATTCTCCAACCGCCCTATTTCACATCTTGGTGAGTTTGTAGGATGTTTTTGTGTGGATCTTTTATCTCCAGGGTTACCATTCAGAAAATTATTTGAAGAACTAAAGCAAAGGCACAAGGGGGACCTGCTGTTTTGAACAATGAGCTAAATGTCACATCAATCTTTCCTCTTTTGATCCAACAAAGCTCAAGAGACTTTTCGGGAGCCTGAATAGAGTCATACTGTTCCACATGCCCAATCAGTCCATATAATCATAAAATAAGAAGTTTGAGCTACAAACAAGGAAGATTAACTTTAGTTTACTTTATCATTTTTCGTTTTATGTCATTTTCAATTTCAAGTTACAAGAGCCCTAGTTGCTGTTTTATGTCCTTTTTAGGCTATTTTTGGCCTCAGATGTAACTTGTAAATCAAGGTCAAGATTGTAAGCCTGTCTATATAAACAAAGTTGATATGAAAATCGGGGAGATAATGAAAATGTATGAGTTTTGGTGATTTTCAAACCCTTGATTAGTTCTTGCTTAGTGCTGTAACAACTCGGTTACTTGTTTGGGGTCACGATCTGGCTTGCTTGTGATCCGGACTGCTGCACAAGGGATTAGTTGCTTCAGGATCTCGAACAACATCCCTAGCTCCCAGATTGCTTTTGTGATCTTCTCAAGTCAGCCTTTAGTCTTATTATTGTTTTGTGTCAAAACACCCCAAAGTTACATTTTTGTTTTAAATCAGGAATCGTTATTTGAATGTTTAGTTCATAAGCATTTAAGTTACAATCTTATTTCCATTGCTTTCTTTCAAAGTTATCAAGTTTGGTTTAGATCTTATATTGATTCAAAACAATTTGTTCCGTGCCTTGCTTTGATTAATCATTTATTAACCCTAAATGTAATATATATAGCTTATTGGTCATAAAATAATCCATCTAAATGTCCAAACTTAGTCCTTTGTCGAAGTCTAATTCTACTCAAGAGATTAGTTCTTGTTTTTTCGGTCTTTATATGTCCAAAAATCAAATCCCAAGAGTTTTCCTCACAATGAGTAATTAACTAGACAAATGATTCACAATAAAGAGTCACTAATAACTAATGAACAATGACCGTGGTTTCAACCATGAGTCATGATACCCCAATAGACAAGGATAATTAGTTCACAACAGTCACTTAATGACTAATGAATAAAGAAGCGAATGGTACTTCATGATCTGATGAGTAGTCGCTGAATAATGAGATTCACCTGAAGATCAGTAACAACTAATGGCTTGATGACAAATGGTTTCACTGGCGGAAGTCACAAGGACTAATGAACAAGGACAAATGATTCCTTCAGTAGTCCATAAACTAATGTACAAGGACAAAATGATTCACACAGCGAGTCCATGATGGCTAATGAACAGAATGAATAGTTACACGGCGAGTCTGTTACAATGAACTAGGACAAATGATTCACACACAAAGTCACATGACTAACGTAGGGAATAATGATTCCCACTGTGGTCAAGAACATGGGCTAAGGACAAATGATTCTACAATGGTCTGTAATGAATAATGAACCAGGAGGAAACAGTCATTCTCACACAAAAAATTAAACAGCTAATAACCAAGGACAAATGGTTCACCACAATGAGTCGAGACTAATAGACAAGGACAATGATTTTATTACGAGTCTACAATGAAGCTAATGATTGAACGATGAACACAGCGAAAATGTAATGACCTAATACTGATAAATGATTCACTGGCGCTGATCTGATGAGTAATGCTAGATAAGGATTCCGCAAGAATCACAATAAATAATGACCAGAACAAATGGTTACACAACGAAGTCACAATGGGTAATGCTAGGACAAATGATTCACACAAAGAAATCATAATAACTAATGAACAATGACAAATGATTCCTAACGAATCCACAAGGACTAATGAACAAGGACAAATGATTCACACAACGAGTTATAATGACTAATGAATAAAAACAAATGGATTCGCTGTGAGTCTGACTACATAATGCTTAACTAGGACAAATGATTCACACAGCGAGTCACAATGGCTAATGAACAAGGAGCGAATGATTCACCTGACCAGTCACAATGACTAATGAACTAGGACAAATGAAGTTCTAAGAAGAGTCACAGCGACTAATAAACAAGGACAAATGGTTCACACCATGACGATCACTAAGTACTAATGAACAGGACAAATGATTCACAGACAGTCACAATAGGCTAAAGAACTAGGACAAATGATTCTACTGAGAGTCTGACAGCTAATAAGCAAGGACAAATGATTCACTGGCAGTCACAAGGACTAATGAACAAGGACAAATGATTCACACAACGAGTCACAATGACTAATGAACTAGGACAAATGATTCACACAAAGAGTCACGATGACTAATAAACAAGGGCAAATGGTTCACACAACGAGTCACAAGGACTAATGAACAAGGACAAATGATTCACACAACGAGTCACGATGAATAATAAACAAGGACAAATGGTTCACACAACGAGTCACAAGGACTAATGAACAAGGACAAATGATTCACACGAAGAGTCACAATGACTAATGAACTAGGACAAATGATTAACACACAGAGTCACAATATGAAGCAAAACAAATCACATTGGGCATGTTTGTACCCGGTTTTGGTCCCTTGACCGAACTAGGGTCTAAGTAAGAAATCCATCTAAGAAATAAGGAGCTTTTCGGCCTATAAAGTCACCTATGAAGAGTCAAGAGCATTTTTGTCTAAGGGTTGGTGTCTTGGGAAGGTGGTTGTCATAGAGCAAAACTAAGGAACAAACCGAGTGGTCCCTTACATGGTTTGCAACACCAAAGGACATGGGTCGCTTTCAAGTTTCCCTTTTCATCCAAGACAATCTCTTAAGCCTCTATTACATGCTTTAGCTCTTATATCCTTAAATGGCCGGATCTTTTGAAGCTACCAAGGAGTCCTAATTATCATTGTCCTCATTAGTTTACTTATCTTGTTTTTCCTTTAAGATTTTTAACTTGTGTAAGAAATTGTGTAAGGCTTAGGGCCACCTTTTGAAACCGGTTTTCTAGGGGTCTTTTGGACCGTTAGATTGCTAGGTTGATGGATGGATAGGATTGTTTTGCTTAGCCTATAAAAGCAAGGCATTCCTTTGTGTAAAAATCAGATTTTGGATGAATGAAAAAAACACAAGTTAGAAACATTGATTTCTACTAAACCTCTTTTGCTTAGTGCTTAGAGTCGGGTATTCTTCTTTCTTGTGTGCTTGAAGATAGTCCTTGGGTATTTTTCTTTCCTGTGTGCTTGAAAATTATCCTTTCTAGTTTTAACCTAGTGGCTGTGTGTTTGGGTTAATCCATATCCCTTTCACTTCCTTTACTCTATACGATTGTAGAGTTAAGATAATCGTTTTTAAACGATTCATCGATTGTTCTATTGCGATCTTCACGGTTTCTTATTGAGTTTTTATTCGTTTTATCACGCCTAAACAGTCCGTTTCTTTGTCCAAATCGTGTCGTTTCAAAATCAAATTATCTTGAAGGTTTTACTTCAAATTGGTTATCAGAGTTTTAGGTTTAACACAATTCCATTGTTGTGTTAGTCTTGGGTTCAACCTTTGTGAGTTAATCTTTCTACCCACATCCAAAAACACAAAAACAACCATGAGTGAAGAAAGGCTACTTGGAATTGAGACTCAAGTAACACAACTCTCTGAGAAATGCGACCTAATGATAGATTCCTTCAATGCTATCATGGCTAACATTCCAACACCACCAAGGGGCCGAAGAAGACATCCACCTTACCGTGGTAGAGGACGTGGCCGAGGGTTTGGAGCAAGAGACCACGAAGCCAACCATGAAGAGGAGGACGTGCACTTGGAGGAAGAGGGTTCTTTCATGGAGATCGAGCATGAAGAGCATCCTAAAGACCTAAAGGTAGAAATTCTGGACTTCCATGGTAGTTTAAATCCCGATGACTTACTAGATTGGTTTAGGTCAATTGAAAGAGTCTTTGAATTTAAATCATACTCGGATGTCAAGTCTTTCAAGGTTGCTATTTTAAAGTTCAAAGGTTATGTCTCTTTTGGTATGAAAACATGAAGAGTCAAAGGAAGAGGATGGTAAGGAGCCCATGGAAATCTTGGTCGAAATGAAAAAGAAGCTTAGTGACAAGTTTATTCCTAGGAGTATACTCAAGATATGTTCATTAAACTTACTCAACTAAAACAGATCAACAACCACTTGAGTCTTACATTAAAATTTCGAACAACTCACTTTTGCAAATACCGAAATCAGTAGAAAGCAGGAACAAAAAATTGCTAGATTTGTTGAAGGGTTGGATGATAAAATTGCTATTAGGGTCGAATGCAACCATTGTGGTCTTTCAATGGGCGATAGTGAACTTGGCTTTAAGGGTGGAAAAATGGGGCGAGAAGCCGTCCATAAAATTGCCGACCAAAACAACCACCAAAACTACCTATCAGAGACCAAACCCAAAGAAATCCACACCCCTAGCTGACCCCACACTTGACAAAGGAAAAGGCATTGACTACTCACAAAGAAAGACCTTACCCCTCAAAAAATGTTTCAAATATCAAGGTTATGTCATTTTGCCAAAAGAATGTCACTCAAAGAGCCCTTATTAGCTTTGAAGTGGTCCATTGGGGAGAGGATGAGATTCTTGTGTGTGATGAGGGTGAGGCAGAAACTAAGGATGAGGAGGTAGTGTTGCAGAATCGGGATAAAGTCTAGTCACTTGGAGAATGTTGAGTGCTCAACCATTGGAAATGGATCAAAGACAACAACTTTTTAGGTCTAGGTGTACCATTGGAGGGAAAGTTTGCAATCTAATCATTGATGGGGGTAGTTGTACTAATGTGGCCTCTAGTGTCCTTGTTGAGAAACTGCCTTAACCACCCAAAACCATCCATGTCCTTACAAATTGAGGTGGCTTGACAAGGGAGCCGAATGAAGGTTGACAAGCAAATGCCTATTATCTTTTTCCATTGTAGAGAATTATGTTGATAAGGTCCTTTGTGATGTTCTACCCATGGATGCGTGCCATCTCCTACTTGGTAGACCTTGGGAGTTTGATAAGAGTGCGGTGCATCATGGAAAGGATAACACTTACTCCTTTACAGATTTGTGAAGAAGATCACTACGCACCTCTTCCCATCCTCCATGCTTGAACCTTGCAAAGTGATGCTAATCAAAGGGAGGCGAAATGGTCCCCGAAAGAAGTAATGAGAAAGGTGTTCATGTTCACTTTGCCAAGAGTGCATCCAAGGAACAGATGAAAGCAGGTCCTAGCATGTTCAAAATTCAGACAAGTTCTTTCAAGGTAATCCACCTAATGTCGAGCATGTCCAAGGAAGGCAGATGAGCCGTTCACTAAAATGGTTCGAACAAGGGTCGAGGTCCATGAAAGTGTTCCTCCAGTGCTAAAATCAAGAATGAAGGGACGGTGCCTCTAAAAATCCTTGGTTCGACTATGGTGTCCATAAGTTCAAGGACAAACTAGGAGAGTGTTCAAAGGTAAAAGAAAAATCGAAGTGGAGTAATGCATGATCGAGTCAAGATGAGTTCTTTATCAAGATTGGGCCGAGAGTACCATTGATGGGGAGTACAAAGTTCATCATCTTGAGTCTTTCCACACTAATCAGTGGGAATGAGAGGAGCAAGGACAGAAGTGCCGCGGAAAGATCAAGGAGAAAGATTAGAAGCGGGTTCAAGAAGGGATCCTTAACGATGTCCAAGCCAGTGAATGTCCAAGATGGTGTGCATTGTGACTATTAGTACTCCTATTCCAAGTTTAAATGAATATGAGCACAAGACCAATGGC